>NC_064852.1:41293973-41497519 GCF_024139225.1 Suncus etruscus
TTTTGTTTGGTATTCAGATAAATACCACTGCTATACACTTTTGACCAACAAATAATATAAAGTATCTACAAAGTTTTCTGTGGTAAAACAGAATGGTTACTGCTAGGCTAATCTAAAGTTTGAGAGTGAGTTTTCTCTGTATAAAAAGAACTAATTTCGAAAATAAAACTCAAGATTTTACGAAGGTCTTTGATGTGCATTATCTTATTTATTATTTATTTATTTGTTTATTTATTTATTTATTTTTTGAGTCTCACCTGGCAGCGCTCAGGGGTTACTTCTGGCTCTATGCTCAAAAATCGCTCCTGGCAGGCTCAGGGGACCATATGGGATGCCCAGATTTGAATCCCTATCCTTCTGTATGCAAGGCAAACATCCTACCTCCATGCTATCTCTCCAGCAATCTTATTTTTATATAATAACAGTACATACAGTACATTTTATTCTCTTTTTTTACAAAGGGGGAAAGAAAAGAAATTAAGTGTATTGGTATTGATTCATTTATTCTTTCTTCCCAATTTCTTTTAGCAGGCCAAAACAAGACAAAAACAGAACAAAAGAACCCAAGGAACTAATATTTTAAAATCATACCTTTATCCTTTTCCAGGAGAAATGAGGTTAATGCATCTTTTTATGGGTTGTTAATATATAAAAGGCATGCTAATATGATTTTTTTGTTTTTGTTTTGGGCCACACCTGGTGATGTTCAGGTTTTACTTTTGACTCTACACTCAGCAGTCACTCCTGACAGTGCTTGGGGAATCATAGAGATGCTGGTGATAGAATCCTATCACTATTTGCCTTAGCCACATGCTAGGCAAATACCCTATCCACTATACTAGACTATGGTTCATAAAATGATTTGGTTGATTATCATAGGCCATGTTTCAGAGATATATAGTGTTAATATGGTTGACTGAAACTTGTGTCACTTAAGAAACTTAGATGTACACCTGAATCAAAATAATGCAATTTTTCTATAATGAAAACAAGAAAAAATAAAATACTAATTTTAATTCAGGATATCTAAAGTAAAAATTGAATTTGGACTTTAGAAACTTGCTGTAACATGTGCATGAATGAGGGAAGTAGAAAGCCTGTCTCAAATACAGGTAGGGGCTGAGTAGGGAGGTGGGAGATTTGGGACATAGGTGATGGGAATGTTGCACTGGTGAAGGGGGGTGTTCTTTATATGACTGAAACCCAACTATAATCATGTTTGTAATCAAATTGTATAAAGATAATTTTAAAAAGGAAACTTGCTGTAACTCCCAGGATCAAGGTTTGAATATAGAAATTATTTTTAAAATAATATCTTTATTTAAACATCGTGATTCCAAACATGATTGTAGTTGGGTTTTAGTCATAAAATGAACAACCCCCTTCACCAGTGCATTTTTTCCATCACAAATACCCCCAACTCCTCCCTCCCCCACCCTATCTGTATTCAAGATAGGCTTTCTAAATCCCTCACTCACTGACATTGTTATGATAGTTCTCAGCATAATTATTCCTCTAACTGCACTCACCATTCTTTGTGATGAGCTTCATAACTTGAGCTGGTCCTTCTGGCCCTCATCTCTGGGAATTATTTCAATGTCTTTTATTTTTCTTAAAATCCATAGATGAGTGAGACTATTCTATGTGGGTCTCTCTCTCATCTGACTTATTTCACTCAGCATAATAGATTCCATGTACATCCATGTATAGGAAAATTTCATGACTCCATCTCCCCTGATGGCTGCATAATATTCCATTTTGTATATGTACCAGTTTCTTTAGCTGTTCAACTGTTGAAAGGCACCTTGTTTGTTTCCAGTGTCTGGCTATTGTAAATAGCACTGCAATGAATATATGTGTGAGGAAAGGATTTTTGTATTGCGTTTTGAGTTTCTAGGGTATATCCCTAGAAGTGGGGAATATAGAAATTCTAATGTATCCTGGACACTTTATACAGGTGCCATGGTGCAGGTGTACTGTGTTCTCCCCTTCATTTTTCTCCCTGCCAGGAAATATCGTCAGTATATTTCCTGGATCTTCTACCTGTTTTAAATGAAAAAGTTTTTTTTTTTTAAATAAGTGATAGGATAGTTGTAGTTTTTTTCATTCCACCTTTGATAGCATTTGACTTGGAATAAAATAGAAATATAAGAAATCCTCCTGTCCTCCAATCCCATTCTTTTCTATTAGTTTAGAACCAGGAAGGAAAAGCAATAGGTTATTATTAGACTAACAGTATACATTTTCAAAACTCTGTTTTTGTGTCCTTGGGATTCTACCTTGCAAATGATAGAAACAGATAAACAAATAGACAAAATATAGTGTAAAATAAAAATATAAAAATACATCCATGAGTTGGGTGAGATTGCCCCAGGCACTGTGTTTCTGACACCTCAGGTGATGGGTCTGATAAGGCGATAGAGATAGGTAAGTCTGATAGAGGTGAAGAAATAATACACCAAGCCAGTAAATTAGTTTCTTTGGAGTTAGTCTGCTTTTTTGCCTCATGGCCTTTCTCTGCCATTGCAGCCTCTGCAGGTGCTGCCTATGCCTGTGCTTCTCTCTCTAGCCCAAAGACAGACCTCTTATTTTTCTTTTTTATTATCCAGAACCCAACCCACCAGGAGGGTATTTTACATACCAAAAGAAGAGGTTAGGGAAAAAGGAAGTCAGGGGAAGGGTTTACCTGACAGTATGGCATGTGAACAGTTGAATTGTTCTAGTAGGTTAGCCAAAGAAAGACTCAATGAAGCAGGGAAGATGAATATGATCAGATTAGGAGACTGGAGTGATAATTGTACAGCACTTAAAACTGGATTTGATCCCCAGCACTACAGTGGTCCCCTGAGCTCCACCAAGAATGATTTCTAAACCAAGAGCTAGGAATAAATCTGAGCACAAGTGGGACTGCCCTCCCACCCAAAATCCCTCAAAAAAAAAAAAAAAGATGATGCGATCTAAAGAGACAATATTGTTCTTGGTATAGGAAAAGATATTAAACTATTCCCTTACTTTCCTCTGTACAGCTGAAAGCATTACCTATTTGACTTTTATTCAGGGCTAGGATGGGTTTTTTCTTGTAATTGGTAGTTCATGTATATTTTCTTCTAGGTTATATTTTGGAACTTCAATGGCAGTTTCAAAATCTTTAGCTGGGTTAACTCTTTTACTAGTTTCCTTGGGCTCCTGCATGACATGAGAAATTTCCATGCTAGTTTGTCATCAGTCTGCATCCTATCTCAAGGAAAGGAAAATCACTCATTCCAGAAAATAATGGAAATAAAAATGCCTGAACACATAGAAACTTTCTCATGAGCTCCTGAAGCTCTCCAAGTTGAGGACTTTTATTCTAGTTATTCATGAATGAATAATTTGATGATATGCATAGCATATCATGAAACATAAAGTAATGATTAAAAAAATAAAAGGGTATATAATAAAATGCTAAATAGGCAAGGCATGAAAGCAAACTTCCTTTCTCATCCCAGTCTAGATCAACTAAAGGACTCAATATTTGGAGCAATTTTAGGACAGTGTTGGGAAATATTTTTCTGGTTTAAATGAGTGACCTATACTTCTGTTATAATAATCACTAATCAGTATTGGTTTATTAATATGTATGACTTATTTTTAAGTAGTCTCTGTTCTAGTTTTCTGTAATAGTACAATAATTTAGACTCACCATGCTTACATGGGAGTTTCACAGGAGTCATCAACCAGTCACCAAAGAACTTATTCTGAAAACCACTATAATAGCTATTTGTTTTAGGATTGACTGTTAGCTGTTTGAATATGTCTTTCACTTTGTTTTCATTATAAATGTATTACACATAATTATAGGTCAACATTAAAATAATCTACATATAACTGAGCTAACTTGGCACTTTGTCACACAATGATCCAAAATGGACGTGTTCTGAATTTCTTGCTTCAGATTTAAAAGAGACAACTAAACTTCTGTTGCCTCCTTCTTTGGTTTCTTCATTTGTAAAATGGCATACTGGTTTATTCCTACACAAGCAGCTATGTCCATCAATTAGGTATTTGTTGTAAGTGACTTTGATAGCTTCAAAGAAAGACATTTTATGAAAACAGGGTGAATTGTATTTATACTTATAGTATTTTATTCATTCTAATTATAACGTTTATCCCACCCATAGAAGAATGATGAAAAAGAAAACATGTGAGTGTAGAGAATTGGCACTGATTTTATTACAAAAAGAGATTCTAAAAGGTCTCAAGGAAAGTCATACCATAGCATAGACTGTTTCTGGGTGGGGTTGGAATAAATATAAATGCTTCCTTGAAGTAAGAAAACAGGGACTCCTCAGAGTATCTACTTCAGATTTAAAAAAATCTCAACAGATCATGCATACTATTTTATGTTTATAAACTTAAAAATCATATGATGTCATTTTGGCATAAACTTTATAGATTTACTTTTTTTACATCATCCTTTAAAAGAAATGGAAATTTAAAAAGTTTTCTTAACTTGCCCCCAAACTATATAATTGTTTTTCTGATATCAACATTTTAACTTTTACTTGCATATGTCAGGGTGGGAGGACAGTATTATTTTCAAAGACCTAAAATCACACAGTGAACCCAGGTAAACCAAGATGAGCCTTTGCATTTATTTTACTGCAGTACTTAAACATGACTTGCTTTTATTTTTTAAAGACATTTTCTATCTGTGTTGTCAATACACAGCCCCCCCCCCTGTTTATATTAGTGTTCTTGAATTTCAGAAATGCACTCTGGGTAATTAAGTATAAATAAAAATAATATTTTTTTGGTTTTGTTATTGTTGTTGTTGTTTTCTTTTCTTTTCTCTCTCTCTCTCTCTCTCTTTTTTTTTTTTTTTGCTTTCTTTTGTTTTTATTTCAGGACCGTGGTTATTGTGTTATTGTGTGGTGGTTGTCTTTATTGCTGTGGTTCTTTATGGATTTTTTTGTTTGATTTTTCTTTTTGTATTGTTGTGTTTCTCTTCCTTTTTTCCTTTCTTCTCTCAAATTGATATTTATAGCATCTAGAAGGACTCTGCCCATTTTTTTGCTTGTTTGATTTTTGCCCCATTTTATTTATTTATTTTTCTTCAAACAGAACCACATAACTTGAACCATCATGTTCCGCCTCACAAATTGAGGGGGAAATAATGGAGGCAACCAAGACTAAGCAGTTTTATGATCACTAAGTAGTAATAAAAAATGATCGGAATTAAGCACCAAATCCAAAGCCAATGACAACCGGTTCGATACCCAATCTACAACAAGCTAGACACAGAGGGGACCACTTATATTAGCAGCCCCGAGGGATAAAGGATGGGGATGGAAATGGTGGTGGAGGGAGGACAACTTTGGTGGTGAGAATTCCCCTGATTCAATGTCAATATGTACCTAAAATATTACTGTGAAAGATATTTAATCTGCTTTGGTCAAAATAAATTATTATTATTAAAAAACTGTAAATACATGACTAAAAGAATGTGAAGTGAATAATGGGAGAAGAGGTGAAAGAGTCAACGTCCAAAAAGTGCTAGGAGATTTGAATTGTAGAATCTGACATAGTCTTTAAGAGTTTGATTGTTTCTCAGAACCAGGCTGAGAAACTGAATTCATTAAGCTTAGTTCCTGCCATCTCAGAAACGGGTCATATTTCAGATCTTTGTAGCATGCTTTCAATGCAGCTGCCGTCCAAAATCTGCAACTGATGTTGGGATCAATCCTGCTCAGAAGAGTCTGTGGAAGCCACATAAACGTAGGTGAGTTGACCACACCCACAAAGGGTGGAGCCAGAGGAGACTGGGCCGCTCTGCTTCTCTCTGAGACTGCACACATGTTCTAGTCAATGATCCCCAGCACAACATGCAGAGAACATCACACTACAAGTGTGACAGTGGAGAAACAACTCAGGCCAATATCATGCATAGAGAATGAAGATGGCAGCTCTGATGACTGGAAAAATGCCAACCACTTATTTAGCCTCTCAGTTAAGTTTAGAGAAGAAATATGGAGAATGTTCAGAGAACTCAAAGAAAGCATGGATCGAGCTGAACAAACTTCAAATAAGAATCACGAAGATATGAAAATAGTGTTCAGAAAACTCTGAACTGCAAAAAATAAAAAATAAAATAAAAACTGAAAAAACGTGGTAGGAGAAATGAAAACATTACTGGAACTACAAATAGACACAAAGGAAAAACTTTTAACACCTGGAAATTGAACAGCTCACTACTGAATAACCAGTGGGTTAGAGATGAAATCAAAAAGGAAATCAAATGATTCCTGAAACAAATGAGAAAAAAAGACACATATTATCAGAATTTGTGGAATGCAGTAAAAGCAGTATTAAGAGGAAAATTTATAGCTTTAAAAGCAAACATCAGGAAGGAAGAAGGGGCCTACATAATGACCTAACATAAAGTTTGAAAGTGATCAACAAAATGAACCAAAAATAGGTAGGTAGGAGGAAATAACAAAGCTTAGAGCAGAAATTAATGAAGTAAAAATCCAAAGAACAAATAAAAGAATCAATGAAAGCAAAAGTTTATTCTTGGAAAATAAATCATCAAGATCAATTAATTACTAGCAAAACCCACAAATAAAGAAAGTGAAAGAAACTTAGTAAGCCAAATTAGAAATAAAAAGGGGGAGATCACTACAGATACTAGAGATTCAAATGGCAATCAGAGACTACTTGAGAAACTTTATGCCAAAAAACGAGAGAAACTGGAAGAAATGGATAAATTTATAAACTCTTATAATCTTTCACAGTTGAACCAGGATGATCAAGCATATGTAAACAGATTCATCACTATTGAAGAAATTAAAGTGGTAATAAAAAATCTTTCCCTCCAAAAAAGCCCAGACTCAGATGGATTCACTAATGAATTCTTTTAAACCTTTCAAGAGGACCTACTATCATTACTCTTCAGGCTTTTCCAGGAAATTGAAGAAACTGAAACACTCCCACTCTGATACCAAAAGCAGACAGAGATGGTGCAAAAACTAAAAAATAAAATAACAAAAACTGCAGACCTATTTTCCTCCTGGTGAACATAGATGTAAAGATCCTAGCAAATAGGGTCCAACGCCTCATTAAGAAGGTCATATACCATGATTAAGTAGGTTTTATTCCAGAGATGCAGGGATGGTTTAACATATGCAAATCAATCAACATAATACACCATATCACCAAAAGGAAAAATAAAAACATTTATATAAATAATATATAAATTTATATAAATAAATATAATTTATATAAATAATATATAAATTTATATAAATAATAGATGAAAAGTAACTATACATTAAGGCTCAACACCTGCTCGTGATAAAAACTTTCAACAAGATGCAAAGGGAAGAAAGTTTTCTAAATATAGTAAAGGCCATTTACCACAAGCCAAAGGCAAATTTTATATTCAATGAGGATAAACTAAAAACTTTTTCTCTAAAATCTGGTACAAAACAAGAGTGCCCCCTCTCAGCACTCTAATTTAGCATAGTACTAGAGGTACTTGCCACAGTGATTTGGCAAGAAAAAGATATTAAATTCAGATAGGAAAGGAAGAAGTCATGCTCTCACAATTTGCAGATGACATGATACTATATTTAGAAAACCCTAAAGACTCAGCCAAAGAGTTTCTAGAAACAATATAACAAAGCGGCAGGCTACAAAATTAACACACAAAAGTCAATGTCCTTTTTTGTTTTGTTTTGTTTTTTGGGGGGCCCACACCTGGCAGTGCTCAGAAATAGTTCCTGGCAGGCACGGGGGACCATATGGGACACCGGGATTCGAACCAACCACCTTTGGTCCTGGATCGGCTGCTTGCAAGGCAAATGCCGCTGTGCTATCTCTCCGGGGCCCTCAATGTCCTTCTTATACACAAATAATGAAAGAGAAGAAATGGACATTAAAAATATTCCATTCACATTATTGCCACAGAAACTCAAATATTTTGGAGTCAACTTAACTAAAAAGGTGAAGGTCCTAGACAAAGAAAACTACAAAATATTGCTTCAAGAAATAAAAGAGGGGACAGGAGAGATAGCACAGCCATAGGGCGTTTGCCTTGCAAGCAGCCAATCCAGGATGGATGATGGTTAGAATCCCGGCATCCCATATGGTTCTCTGAGCCTGCCAGGAGCAATTTCTGAGCACAGAGCCCGGAGAAACCCCTAAATGCTACCTGGTGCGACCCAAAAACAAAACAAAACAAACAAACAAAAAAGAAATAAAAGAGGACACAAGGCAAATGAGAAACATACACTGATTATGTATTGGGAGCATTAAATTCATTATAATGGCAATACTGCCCAAAGCATTGTACAAATTTAATACAATTCCTCTAAGGATACCCATGACATTCTTCAAAGAAGTGGATCAAACACTTCTGAAATTCATTTGGAACAATACACACCCAGGAATAGCTAAATCAGCTGATCTGGATTCAATCCCCAGCATCCCAGATGATCCCCAAGCCTGTCAGGAGTGATTTCTGAGCAAAAAGTCGGAGTAAACCTTAAGCACCACCATGTTTGGGCCCCAAAACTAACAAACAAATAACATCTAAGACTGAATTCCAAAATTTTAATTTTTTAATTTATTTTATTTTATTAAACCATGTGATCTACAAAGTCCTACATAATTGATCTGAGGGTCTGTCTTTATTCCAGTACTATGCTATTTTAATTACTATTGCTTTGCAGTACAATTTAAAGTTGGGGAAAGTGATGCCTTCTATCTTCTTTTTTTCTAAGGGTTGCTCAGAAATCACTCCTGACAGGTTTGGGGATCATCTGGGATGCTGGGGATTGAATCCGGGTCAGCTGCATGCAAAGCAAACAGACTACCCACTGTGTTATCACTCTGGTTCTATTCACTATTTTTTTTTTACTTGCTCACTTCCCTAATTCCAGTCAAGTTCAAATTTTGTTAGCCACTTATGACAACTTGAGTAAATATTCTAATTAGAGTAAGATTTATCTATTTCAACTTTATTACAAGTATCATTTATATTGTCAATTCATTTATTTAATACTTTTACAAAAGATTAAATATATAGTTCCTAGTTTTTCACTCTGAATTGTCAGGAAGGATAAGTAGGAATTTCTTTTCTTTTTTTTTCATTTTCGTTTTTGAGTTACATCTGGACAATGCTCAAAGGTTATTCCTGCACTCAGGTCTCTCTCCTGACAGGCTGGGGGAAACCATCTGGGATGCATGCAGCTGACCTAGGACGGACCATGGTTCAATCCCCTGGTGTCCCATATGGTCCCCCAAGCCTGGGATGCTAGGAACTGAACCCAGGTCTTTTGTGTGCAAGGAAAGTGCCCCACCTACTGTACTATCTCTTCATCCCTCAGAGATTTTCTTTGAATTAAAATGTGTCACATAGGCCAAAGAGATAGCACAAGAGTTAAGGTAATTCCCTTGTGTGTAGCTGACTCAGGTTCAAATGTCAGCATCACAAGGAGTGATTCCTGAGACAGTCAGTAGAAGCCCTGAACACTGCTTAATGTGACCGAAAAGTTTATTAGGTTACATTGCGGAGCTGTGAGAGGGTACAGGAGATGGTTTTGGGCTGCTGTATGTGTTTCATGTAGAAGAGGAAATCTGGTCCTTTTCATTGTACGAAGGCCACAGAGGTATCAACCTGAATCAGACTATTTGGAAAGTATTGCTAGCCATTAATTTATTCTGGAGCATGGAGACTGAGCTTGGTCATTTTTTTGTTGTTGTTGAGAAAATGGTAGTGGTGAGTGGGGGCTACTGGTTTACACTAGGCAACAGGCACAGTAGGGCTCAAATTTACCCCATTTTAGAAGGAAACACCCAGAGATTTTTTTGTTTGTTTGTTTTGTTTTTTGGGTCACACCCAGCAGCACTCAGGGGTTACTCCTGGCTCTACACTCAGAAACGCTCTTGGCAGGCTTAGGGGACCATATGGGGTGCTGGGATTTGAACCACCATTCTTCTGCATGCAAGGCAAATGCCCTACCTTCATGCTATCTCTCTGACCACACACCCAGAGATTTTTATCCCTGTATTCCTATCTCACCTGAGAGGATTCAGCTGCTCATATTATATGATGTCAGTTTCAGAACTGGGCCCTTTCTGTTGGAGGGTATTGAGGGTGATCTTGGGCTGCTGTAGTTTATGTAGAAAGAAGAATCCTGGGGCCAGAGAGAGAGCATGAAGGTAGTGTGTTTGCCTTGCATGCAGAAGGACAGTGGTTTGAATTCCGACATCCCGTATGGTCCCTGAGCCTGCCAGGAGTGATTTCTGAGTGTAGAGCCAGGAGTAACCCCTGAGTGCTGCCTGGTGTGACCCCAAACCAAAAAAAAAAAAAAAAGAAAAATAAGTAAATAAAAATTAAAAAAAAAAGAAGAAGAAGAATTCTCCCTCCTCCTCTCTGAGAAGACTAGAAAGGTATTAGCTTGGATTGAATTACTAGGAGATGTTTGCAGCCATTGTTTTCTTCTTAGACTGCTTAACTTCTTAACTTAAATAACACATCGACTCTAGCTAGAATTTTCTGTGTATGTATATATAACACAAACTATTGTGTATAAAAGTCTTATATTTCTGATCATAACTTGGGTTGTGGTAGTTATAGGAGAGATGTGATTAATCCAGGCAGAGGGAGCATGATACCATAGTATGTTTTGGTTTACTCTTATGAATCTCAGGTTAAAAAAAAAACCTGAAAATATTTATGTCATGTATTATTTCTGCATCTGCAAATTATCCAAATTCCTAAGTGCCTTAAGGGACAAATACATATTGACAGTTTCCAATAATCTCATATTCTTTCTCTTTCTTTAAAATTATATTGTTAAGTCTGAAAATAAAAAGCAAAGTCACAGAATTTTATTGAAAAGCAAATTGTGCAGAAAATTGGAGTTTTTGTAGCTACAATTTTAACTTTGAATTTAATCTCTGTCATGGCCAGCTGGGTGAAGTCTGTCTATGGTTTTCCATTATGTCTGTTTGAAGGCTTTGGTTCTGTGCTTCTTTCATTTAAAACGTTCCTAAAGTCATTTTCCAGTGAAATCCCACCCAATGAATTGACTCACATCCGAAGAATTCTAGAAATACGAACAATAATGCGCTTTTCTTTTTGTCATTGATGTAATGGTGTTCTCAGCATACTTTAATAATCATAAGCCATATCTTGGCAGGCAACTGAACATACCCTAGATATCTAATTGCATTAGTGACTGTTGCTTTCCAAGGGGGACTTCAGGGAAGGGAACCCTATTTTAGGAACATTTCTTTTTAGTTTGAGGATGTTATCTGTTAACAAAATAGTGGACTAAAATACAAATGTATTTTTCTCTTTCTTTTTTTAGTTTATCTAAGGGATATACCAAAATCATATCTAGCTCACAAATTTTTAAAATATTTCTTAAAACTGATATAAATATTTTTGGTAACTCCTGTTCTTTTTAGACAACTTTAATTTGTGGGATTATTAATTAAAATGTCTACTATCTAAATCCACAATATTGTCATTGTTTTAAATATCAATGATTTGTTTTTGTGCTTTGGAAGTATAGTGTTCAAAAGCAGAAGTGCTGGAAGTAGAAAATTCTGGACTAAATCTCAGTTTCTAATTGGACTTTTGTTTTTTGGGGGGCCACACCCGGTGACACTCAGGGGTTACTCCTGGCTATGCGCTTAGAAGTCGCTCCTGGCTTGAGGGACCCTATGGGACCCCAGGGGATCGAACCGCGGTTCATCCTAGGCTAGTGCTGGCAAGGCAGACACCTTACCTCTAGTGCCACCACACAGGCCCTCTAATGGGACTTTTGATAGTAAAATGATTATTCCTTTTTTTCATATTCTCAGTTTACCTCATCTTTATGTTTATTTGATAAAGAAATGGACATACTTTATTTGCCTGTTATCTATAGAAGGAAAGTAGAAAAATCCCCATTTGTTATGTAGAGGTAACAAATCAAAATTTAAAAGATAGGGCTGGGATGATGGCACAGCAGTAGGGAGCTTGCTTTGCATGCAGCTCACCTAGGACGAACCATGGCTCAATCTCCTGGTGTCCCATATGGTCCCCCAAGCCAGGAACAATTTCTGAGCACATAGCCAGGAATAACCCCTGAGCGTCACTGGCATGGCCCAAAAATGGAAAAAAAAAAAAAAAAAGATAGTCTTGACTTGAGGTTAACAAACATATTAGAAAAAGTTGATATACTTTGATGTTTCTTCGTTTCCCCTGAAGTAGTCACCAATTTGTTCTCTGTATCTATATGTTTATTTGTTTGTTCATTATTATTTCTACATATGAGTGAAAGAATAGGGTATTTATATTTTCAGATTTATTTTATTTAGCATAGTATCCTCAAATTTTCTCCATATTTGTGTATATATATTTTACTTTTATAATTTTTGTGCATCTAATATTTATATGTATATATTATATATGCATTTATAAAATTAGGCTGTTTATATTTTTGCCTATTATAAACAATGATGTAATAATTATTGGAGTACATACATTCTTTTAAATAAGACTTCTTTAGATATTCAGAAGCAAAATAACAGAATCATTCTCACCCTTATATTTTGAGGAACCTTCATATTCTATTTCATAGTGACTACACCAATTCATATTCTGACCAAACTCAATTTACATGAGTTTCCCATTCTCCAAATCCTCAAAGATAATTGTTATATTTTAAAAAATATAATTATCGGGATCAGAGTGGTGGTGCAGGCGGTGGGCATCTGCCTTGCCCGCACTAGCCTAGGGCAGACCGTGGTTCTATCCCCCAGTGTCCCATATGGTTCCCCAAGCCAGGAGTGATTTCTGAGCATATAGCCAGGATTAACCCCTGAGCATCACCGGGTGTGACACAAAAAACCAAAAGATATATATATATATATGTTATAAATATATATATACACATATAATTGTCATTCGATCAGATTGAAGTATTGACAGAGATCAATAAGTGTTGACTTATATTTTACTACTAATAATATTGATTATCTTTTCACATGTCAACTGCCCATCTCTCTGTTTTATTTAGAAAACTATTCATTCAAATTATTTGTCTCTTTATATCAATATTCATTGTTATTAAGTTTAATTTTTGTATGCTTTTGATCTTAAACATTAGTCGAATATATTATTTCCAAATATCTTTTCCCATCTAGTAGGTTTTTTTATTGTGCAGAAGTTTTTAGTTTGCTTAGTATCATTTGTTTCTTTTTATTATTTTTTCTCTAATTTAAGAAGACAAATCCACAAAAACATCACTAAGACCAATAGATTTTCCAGAGTTCAGTGCCTTCTTTATTCTGTTTATTTTATGATTTCCAGTCTTACATTCCAGTCTTTAACCCATTTTGATTAATTGCATATCTTGTATCACATTAAAGTTTCATAGTTACAATTAATTTTGAAGGATTTTTTAAGTGGCAACAGAAAAAGAAAGGGATTAAGAAAGAATTATATTATTAGATATAAGAACTATGTGGATTTAAAAATGGCTAATTATTACAAAGAACAAAAAACGTCTGCCTGAAGTTATTTGTATTTTCTCTCCTTATTTCAAAGGCAAAAGCAATCATGATGATTGACTAGATCATTATTATTGTTCTGACTACTTGGTACTTCAGTGGGGTAGATATTTGCATCATCATTTACACTCATGTTCAGCTAAAGTATGTTTACTGGATGTCAGAATTAATGGGCATATCATCAATGGAATTTATGAGAGAAGCACATCATGCATGTGGCCAGAGTCTAGGATTAATAACTTAATTATTAATAGTTATAATAAATTAGCCAGACTTAAAGAAGTAAAGAAATGAGTCATGCAGTTGCTTGTGAGAAATAATTTTCAGTGTGTTCACTTTTAGGGATTCAGTTGTATCTGTCTATTAGGAGCCTGTCTCCAGAAACATTTTGTGAAGAAATTTAAGAGAACAGATATGGGAAGGAAGAAATCTCTGAATATGAGAAGGTGTTTGACTCACAATCCTCTGAAGGAATAAAGACAGAAAGGAAATTCTTACATTATGGATTGGGTCTAGACAGCCATGAAAGTCCATTGCTGCTCAAGCAATATTGGGATTCATAACAGAAGCAAACCCATTTTCCCTCCTTCACAGATACTAGAATTGAAGTGACTATGCCACTTAGGGTACAGTAAGAGAATTAGCAGTGGCCATCACCCCTCATATATCCACCAAAACCTGACATTTGGATTTTAATGGTGGCTATTATTAGGACTGTATTTTGTGTGATAAGATCATTGCAAGTGAAGAACTACTACTGTTCTGCCTCAAGATCGGGAGGTACTAAATGGTCAGAGGTAGAGCATGGTAGACATGGAAGAAAGAGCATACATTTCTTATAGACATTCCTCAGGAACATCCAGAAAAACATATACATGTGTCAGAATAATTTATGCATGGAATTAATTTTATTATTTATTCTTGTAGGCAAAAAAAGTTATGATAATTACAGTCAGAGCTTCAGGTTCACACTTGTTCTATCGTTTCATGCCAGTTCTAGGATTGATAAGAAAAAAAGGTTCAGGTAAATGTTGCATATGCAGCAGGTTTGTTGCATGTGCAGTTGGTTTCCTCAACTAGGAAACTGGAATTGAAGACAACATCAGGGGCCAGAGAGAGCACAGTGGTAGAGCATTTGCCTTGCACGCGGCAGACCTGGGTTCCATTCCTGGCATCCCATTATGGTCCCCTAAGTTAGGAGAGATTTCTGAGCACAAAGCCAGGAGTAACCCCTGAGCACTGTCAGCTGTGGTCCAAAAACCAAAAACAAAACAACATCATTTTGTAAACTGATCTGGAAGAAAACCTATCCAATTGCTGCTCAGAGAGAGGCACTGTTTTATGAGTCAGGCCAGTAATCTACTTTTGCTGCATATACACTATCAGTATTTTTCCCATCAGTGTCGTGCACCAAAATTTGTAGATAGTGAAAGAAATGAACTCCCCAGAGATTCATACTATCATATTTCCATTTAAAATATAAGAATAGGCCAAGGAGATAGCTCAAACAGCTAGAGGGCATGCTTTACATGCAGGAGACTTAGGATCAATCAAAGGTACCAAAAAGTTCTCTGGGCACCACTGCATGCAGAATAGACCCCCCAAAACTACCAGTTATGCCCTGCTTCCAAAAAAAAAAAAACCTAAATAAGTTTTTTTAAAAACACAACAGTAAGCTCTCATGGGAGAAATGGAGTTCATTTTGTTAATTTGTCCACACAAGAAAACGTGGATTCTTGGGTGTTTTCTATGTGTTTCATTCTGGATTTAACTAAATTTTTTGATAAATAATTTTCCCTTAATTTTTCACTTTCCTTAGCTCAATAATACTAAAATCTTTTTTATCATGTTTTAACAGGAAAAACTCAATGTAAAAACCAGTACTAATCTCTGTAGTATTGAAATGCAACCAGCACCACAACTCTAATTTAGGAAACATGCTATTATAAACTAAAAGCTCATGAGCATTCTTATACACTATGATTTTTTTTTTTAATCTGGTCATTTTAAAGCTATGCCAGCAAAGTGACTTTGGTTACAGACAAAATACGTTAGTATCCAAAACTCAACAAACCTCATGGTGTGTTAATCTCCCCTCTCTTATTACTGAGTGACCCCAAGAGAAATAAATGATACCTCAATATGTAGTGGTGTTACAAATAAAAAAGCTGTGCTTATGGTATTTGAAAGTTACCAACCAGGTTGATTATCCTTTACTTTTGAAGGAACATAGTTTGTCTTCCAAGATTTTTCAGTCTGTGAATATCTTGACACAGATTGTCTAAACCAGAAAAAGTCACTGTTTCTTCTTGCAACATATGCAGAAAATGAGAGAACTTTGTGGAGAACTATTTCCCAACAACATTTACTTCTTTTATGGAAATAAGCCAAAAAGTGAACTCGAAGCCTAACACCTTCTGCTTTTTTGAGACTGCACTGTAGCTGGAAGAAACTGCCAAAACTAATAAACTCTCAAATTCTCATGCCCTTTGGACCTTCTGAGTGTGGTCTTTCTTTGGTGCTCTTCAGGGATAGCCACTGTAGACCTGTATTTATGGTATTCTTCAGTCACAATTATTTGAAGGCAAATAATTTGAATAAATGGCCCCTTTTCCACTATTTTTCTCCATATACTCCCCCATTTAACTCTGCTGAAATAATGGCATTTAGTTCTCAATGGGCAGCTAAACTCTACAGTTGCCTAATTTTGGTGGGTGATGTCTTCCATGGAGAACAGCTGGAAAGGAAATTTGACACAGTAGTCAAATCATAAACCATCACTCCATTAAGACCTATTTTCTTATTGCATAGGCAATGAAATTGTATTACCTGATTTCACAATGGAAAGACAAAATCAATATATACTGTTTCTTTATGTAATAAATGTTCTTCTTTTTCTTGTTATTGCCTCCCTCAACATTTTACATTAGCATGATACTTTATGGAATGTGGGTGGGCCTGGATCTTTAGAAAGTGATTTCTCTGATCAGTCACTGAATGTAATTTTAGAACCAATATTTGTAATCATGGTTTACAAAAAAGTACACAATCAGTATTGAATAAATTGCATTCTATATTGAACAAAGATTTCTTCTACCACCTCCTAGGGCTTCTCTGACTTGTAGTCAAATGTGTATTATGTAATTTTAAAAGTGCCAGATCTGGAAATTACTTCAACTTCATGCAAATTCTGTGGTCTTTATTTAACCACTTAATATCTTTGGAACATGTTTGTTATTAAAGTTAGGGAAATGTGTTTTATTTTCTTTTAATTTCATAATAATGATTAAAATTAATAAGACAATTTATGCATATCAAGATGTTTTGGTAATCAATTGTACTCTAATTATAAAATGATTAAAATTGTGGAAACAGTTAAAGTAGACGATTTGCATATTTTTTTATTTGTTTTTGGGCCACACATGGCAATGGTCATGACTTATTCCTGGCTCTGTACTCAGGGATCACTCTTGGTGGGCTCAGGGATCATATAAAGTGCTAAGTATTGTACCTGGCTCAATGTATACAAGAAACTCCCCCTATCTACCAAATTATTGCCTGGTCCCCATTTTTAAATTATTGATGTACAGAAACATTAAGTTTCATTATCTTTTGTGACATAGGAAACATAATTTGATCATAAAACTAAAGCTAAAGTTCATGTAAGGATAAATACTATCGTATAATAAATTAGAGAAAACTAAGTAACAACTTTACAATATTTTTTTCACTTTTTATTAATAATTTTCTCGGTTGCACAAGGCCTAAATATAGTAAAGTGGTGGTCAAGCAGTTTATTTAAAAATCCTGGAGTGTTCTCTACACATTATCACCATTTGTGATAATATCTTCCTTAGAATAGGAAACTAATTTTGGACTATTATTTTTTCATTTTGATAATTGGAATACTTATATAGGAATTAGTACCTGGGTGGTTTGTAGGAAAAAAACCTTTATCTGTGTGTGAAATGAGAGTGATTTTAAAATTATGATCCACCAAGAAAACTACAATACCTGCCTTTGTTTTAAATTTGGAAATAAAAATATGGTTTTTATTATAATTTTTATTATGATTTCATGGATTGTAGCAAATAACCTGGGGTCTTAATTTTTTGTAATTCCTAAGTCACTTACTACTAATGTATGTAAATTCTCATCTAGAAACTAGTGATAGCTAACAAAATATTACTATGTTCAAACTGAACGCAAGTAGATATTATGTTTGTACAGCTAAGAAATCAGTTTAAAATGACTATATTTTGAAGCGGTTAAGATTTGATATGGGAAGTAGGACAAAAACGGAGGAGTAGGGAGGACAAACCGGTGATGGGAATCCCCCCGATTTTATGTAAATATGTACTTAAAATATTATTGTCAACAATATGTAAGCCACTATGATCAAAATAAAAATATGTTAGTATAAAAAAGAGATTTGATTAATTAAACAAAATGGTAAAATGCATGCAGTTCAGATATGATGATGCATTTAAAATTACTTTTAGCAACTGAATAGGTGTGAGTGTTTGCATGCCTGTGTATTAGGGTATGCGTATTAGTAGCTCCTTAGGAGACTATGCTGCATAGTTAGTTTAAAACTCAGGTACTTATTATTTCACTGTACACTAAGAACCACAGGCCTTAGTGGAATGATCTCAAGTAAATTAGAGGTTACTACGGAGAACGTAAAACTATGAAAAGTAAAAAGAAATGAATGGAGTAAAGTAGTTAGACTGAGTTCTTCCTGGATAAACTTAGGTCAGTCTGAAGTATTTCACATCATTTGCTTACTAAAATCCATCTTGGGAAGCTCTGAGTCACTCTTTGGACACTATTTAATGCCTAGACTAAATATTCTTGAGATCATCAACTTTTTATCTGAGTAATGGAAAATTCATGATGGTATGTAGGTGGTTCTCCAGTTAACTTATGTATCAGAATCATCTGGGAAGTTTTTTTTTTTCTTTTTGGCTACACCCATTGGTGCTCAGGACTTACTTTTTTTAGCCCTGTGCTCAGAGATCAGTTGATCTGAGGTACATTAAAAACACAGGTTGCTTGATCCCATCTCCAGATTTTTTTTTATTTTTTAAATCTTTTTTAATTAACATTTTTAATTTTAATTTATTTTTTTAATTTTTAATAAGCCTACAGCACCCCGTATTCCCAGGTGGTCTCCCATCCAAGTACTAACCAGGCCCGACCCTGCTTAGCTTCCAAGATCAGACGAGATTGGGCGCGTTCAGGGTGGTATGGCTGTAGACTCCAGATTTTTCTATTTAGAAGATCAAAACGTTAGAATAGATCTTGAATAGGTATTTTTATAAGCTTTAGGAGGTGCACATACCGTTGTTTAGGGGATCATAAGCTGTGTTCTACAATTCCCATGCATCTTTGGGTCACAACTGGCTCTGCTCGGGATTACTCCAAGCTTTTTGTTCCGGGATCATTCCTAATGGTGCTCAAGTAGCCATCATATGTATGATTCTAGGCATTGATCCTAGGTTGAATGCAAGCAACTCAAGCCTCTGTGTTTACACTCGGCTTCCCTACTTTTTCTCAGTTTACAAGATTTCAGAGGGGTTTCCTTAGTTATTTCTTCATCTAGTCTTATATAATAAGTTGCTTAATACTGTTTATAAGCCAAGAAATGGCCTGGATGCAGGAATTAGAGCAATTTCCTGTTTTCCTGGGGTTTGCTTGCTTCTTAATTTGGATGTCAGGGAGAAGGAAAGAGAGAAAGAGAAGGGTAAAAATGAGCAACAAGTAGACAGACTGAAGAAAGAGGAAGATAAATATAAGTTGAACAAATATAGGGCCAGAGTGATAGTATAGTGGTTAAAACATTTATCTTGCATGTGTTCACGGTTTAATCCCTGGCACCTCCTCTGATCTTCTGAGCACTACTAGGAGTGATTCCTGAGCTCAGAGCTAAATGTAAGCCCTGAAAACTGTCAGGTGTGTTCACCTCTGATCCCGCCAAAAGAGCAAATACACCAGAAAAAAATCACTAGCTTTAAATGAAATGCATTGAAATAAGTTGAATATGATAATGGGTGACATGTGACAGAAGAGCACACTTGTTAACACAACCAGGTAACAAGTGACTATTTTGGATTGAATGGTTGGTGAAAGTTGTTTTGAGATGATATTGAAGAGGTGCTTTGAAAGACAAGAAGGAGAGAGCTATGTGAAGGATCCAGAGTTGAGTCTTCCAAGTGGAAGGAGCAGTTAGTGCAAAAGCCTACAGGTGTGAAGAGCTCAAAGTGATGTGGGAGTGAGCTGAGCTCATCATTGTGGCTTGATCACTCTGTATATGAGAGTGAGTGATGCTAAATGAGGGTGAAGGACACAAAGGATTAACAGAATGATAGACTACCAAGGAGAGAATATTTTACAGACCAATAGAAGGTTTCTAGAAGGTTCCAAATGTCTGGGAAGTAGTTCCTCTAGGGTCATGATGCCCTGGCCAGGAGCAGCTGTCCTCTTACACTGGCTCTGATATGCTGCAGGCTAGAGAGATTAATCATGGTCACTCACCTTCAGCCAGTCCTGACACCTTGCCCCATCTGCTGTAGGAGGGAGGCTGATGCCCCCTCTGAGCAAGGAAGAAGGGGGTTCCATTCTTTTCCAGCATCACATTGTTGAGCCCTGCAGGAAATGACACCCAACACTGAAGCAAAAACAGTCCTGCACAGTGCCAGGCCCATCCTGGAACTCTTGGTGACAATCACTTGAACTGCTACCTGTCTTTGGTCTGGGAACCTACAAGTGTTTCTTGTCAAGAGCTTTCAAGTGAGGATGCTTTTTTTAATTTAAATTAACTAAACATGCTAATAATATTGATGACACCTTTTTTTTTCTTTTAAGATTTAGACAAATTTATTGAAACATAACAGGGAGCTAGCAGAGAAATCATCTAGTTGGATATTAGATTATACTACTATCAAATAATTTTAAAATTATAAATATATATTTTGTAATAAGCTTTAAAAAGCCCCTCCAAAGAAGTTATTAAGCATATTTGTAAAAAGCCAATCAGAAATGGATTTTGAATCTTTGAATTAAGTCACTAAATTAAACAGCCACATACCCTGCTAATCTAGAATCCACTTTGTTGAAGGTAGAAATATCTCTTCAGGGTCCAGCAAGGTGGCACTAGAGGTAAGGTGTCTGCCTTGCAAGCGCTAGTCAAAGAAGGATCATGGTTTGATCCCTTGGCATCCCATATGGTCCCCCAAAGCCAGGGGCAATTTCTGAGCACTTAGCCAGGAGTAACCCCTGAACATCAAAAGAGTGTGGCCCCCCCAAAAAAATATCTGTGCAGGGGCCAGAGAGATAGCACAATGGTAGGGCATTTACCTTTCACGCAGCCTATTCAGGATGGACAGTGGTTCGAATATCGGAAGAAAAGAAATATCTGTGCAGAGCAGTCATTTCAGCATTTTTATTTTTGCTTTTGTGATACCTTTATTCAAGGGCTCTCAAAAATCCAGCCACCCCTGGGAACAGGACCATAGGAAGGAGAGGGACACGGGGAACCCACCTGTTGGTCACTTCCAGGCATAGGTCTCCCTGTCCCAGGTTTCTGATTTCGTTAAATGATGTATTTAAAGCTGAACATGCTATATCAGGACATGCAGATCTGGGCAATGGGGCCTTTTAGGGTCATCGTGGCAAAGTCTGATGGGGCAGGACGATCAACAAAGTGAAAGCATGAAAGATGAAGGAATCAATAACACAATAACACAAAAGAATAACAATAACATAAAAAGAAGGTACTGATCCAATATTACATTTGAGAAATATGATAAATTTAACATTGCTGATATAAAAATATGTGTATGTATGCACATTAGAAATAAAAGTTACCAATTATTTTTTCAAAGGTCATTTCAATTAAATAATGTGATTTAAGGACCAGTAGTATCACCTCATTTGGTATGTTTGGTATTGGCTTGAGAATAACATTGTATTACTCTGATATCTTTGGGAAATACTCTATCGGAAGTATTTAGAAATTGAAAGTAACTGAAGGGGCCGGGGAGATAGCATGGAGATAAGGCATTTGCCTTGCATGCAGAAGGTCAGTGGTTCGAATCCTGGCATCCCATATGGTCACCTGAGCCTGCCAGGAGTGATTTCTGAGCATAGAGCCAGGAGTAAACCCTGAGTGCTACTGGGTGTGACCCTCCCACCCCAAAAAAAAGTAACTGAAGAAATGTCAGATTATTTTTTTTACTTGGGGAAACAGTAAATTGTATTTGCTACAATGCCCTTATTTTTTATTATTGGCTGTGTACATGTAAACTTATTAATATAAGTTAAGTTTATATGGCAGGCAAATGTAAAAGTTTATGTGGCTAAAACTTACTATGTATGATCAGTGTATTAGGACCATTATATGCAGAGTCTTTTCAAATTCTAATTTACACATTAATTCTATGAGGTAGGTTTTCCCCCTTTTTGATTTTGTCTTTGGGCCACACTTGACTAAGTTTAGGATTTACTCTCCTGGCTCTGTACTCAAGGATCATCCCTGTTCATGTTTAGAGACCATATAGGGTGCTGAAGATTGAGCCTGAGTCAGCTTAGTCATGTGAAAGGCAAGCACCCAACTCTGTAACTAATCTTGAGTCTACAGAACTAGTAAGTTAGATAATTGTTTTATGATCCCCAAATTAATCCAATGTGAATATACCTTTCATTGTGCATGTGGTCTTTCTGACTTGCAGTCTTCTGTACCAACAGAGAAAATCCTTACATTTTAAAAAAATATATAAATTATGGGGCCGGAGTGGTGGCGCAAACAGTAGGGCATTTGCCTTGCATGTGCTAGCCTAGGACGGACCAGGGTTTGATCCCTCAGTGTCTCATATTGTCCCCCAAGCCAGGAGCGTTTTTTTGAGAGCATAGCCAGGAGTAACCCCTGAGTGAAACCATGTGTGGCGTAAAAACATATATATATATGTATATGTATATGTATATATATAAATTACTTTATACAAAGACCATTTATTACATTATTAATCACAGTACATTTGTTTTTGCCATTCATGTTCCTACACTACCAAAATAAAATTCCCTCCACCATTGCTGTGGGATTCTCACCCATTCCCAAGCCTATCCCCTTGGCATGCATAAAATAATACATTTTATATTGCTTGTTTACAGGTGAGAAATACTAAAATTATTTTTAAAAGTACAGAAAAATTTTGTGGAAATTATTGTTTCTCACATTAAGGTTTACTAAGCTATTTGTTACTAGAAGATCTTTTTGTTGTTTAGTTTCTTAATATTAGGTGACTTCGAATCCATGTTGATTGTGTGTGTTGATGTTTTCCTACTGGGATGACAATATTGGAATTGTTACTCGGGCGCATATGTGGCTATTTGTTCCAAGAATTCCAAGTTCTCTGATATCGCAGCTTTTGTGGGGGATGCTTTTGGCTGCCATACCTTTTGGAAGTAAGAGACAGTGAGGGAAGGTGCCTTACTCATTTCAAAAAAATCCTGGTGAGGTCAGCACAAATACTAGCATACTGGAGTCGTTGTCAGTTTGGCATCTCTGCAGTGATCAGTGGTTAAGTAGCGAAGAGCTAATTGTGGGTGGTAGGTGCAGCTGATGGCTTCAGCAGATCGGAGACTTAGCTCACCTCTCCTCTCAAGATTACCAGTTTTCAGCTGTCGGGTTGGTGTACCCGTAATTTTTCATGGCTTGATTTACATCTCTTTTGAGAATAGAGTGAGTGCATGGAGCTGTCAGAATGCAGACATTATGACTGCTTTTGTCAGAAGAGATCCTTTATTTCATTGGTTCCCTAAACATGTGGCTTGCCAATTCATCACTAGCAGTACTTTCCTTCTTTATCTCCATCTCACACTTTCAGTCCTTTCTTTACTAAGTTTCCCCGAAGGCTCCTTTTCCTTTTTCAATCCAAACTGAAGGGCATTAGTATCTATGGACCAAATGGGAATTTGCATAACTGAGTCTGTAAGGGAGAAATAAACTCTTGAAGGAAGAAATCATTTAGGACACGGTGACCTTATTTAATATAAGCACAAGATACGTACTCCTATTGGAATAAAAATGACTTTTTTGCATTTTAACATTGTTAAGCAACTGTTTTAAGTTTTTAAAATATTTAAAGAATAACTAATGGTCTCAATAAAAAGGCCATCTAGCTAATTCTCATATAATTTTATATTTTTATTAACATAAGATTTATAATTTTGCTTTTATTCCATTTTTTCAATGGCTCTCAGGACAGTGTCTTATTTATGTAGCTAGTTAATAGATATTTGCCTGGTGTCTATTTGAATAATGTGAACCTACATTTTGTAGTTTAACCTGAGGGAATTTACACACCCCATTTTCTGTGACCATGGGTTGGCTTTGGATAATAATTTTCTGTCTCTGGAAAATGTCTGAGCATTGGGAGCAACCTTTGTTTTCCTGTAGAAAAGAGTAGCCTGTAATATAATTTAATTCATTTACAACATCAAAGGATACAACATAAGTGAATTAATGATATGGAGTGAAGTTGGAGTGGGTGGATGGTACCAGAGTAACTTTCCCATGTTCTTGTTTTTATTCTCATATTTAAAGTTAAAGAAAGCAGAATTATATATACATATATATGTATATATAATGTCCAGCCTGTAAGAAATGACCTGAAAATTAATAAAGTAATTCTAAAACATTACATTGGACAAGACAAGTCAGGTAATGTAACAAAAGTCATCCCCAAATCTCAATGATTTACCAAATTTGCTATTTGCTGTCATATTTTTTTTTGTATTTGTTGTCATATTGCTGTCACATTTGCTTGTCATAGAAGCAAGACCAGCTTCTATTCATCTCATATAGAGATTATACCAGGCTACTTCTGTCAAATAATTCAAATTTTTTTTTTGTAGGATAAAGGGGATTTGAGCTACACTCAAGGTGCTCAGGGCTATTCCTAACTGCTCGGGAGTAGACTCTGATAGTGCTTGGAGTACCATTTACAGTTCTAGAGATTGAACTGGGGTTGACTGCATGCAAGGACATTACTTTATCAACTGTGTTATCTTTAAGTTCCCATATGACACTATTTTTTCCCATTTAGAATGGGACTTCAGGATTTAGAAAAACATCACCAATTGTGTTTATGCATTGCCTCTTATATACTTACTCCTTATAGTCATCTCCTTGTCTCAATTTACTGGTTATAATGAGTCAGAATTCCACTCAACGGTAAAAATTGTTGGAAAACTAAGTCCTTTTTGAATGGTGAGAAAGTGTATTCTTCAGCTTTGGCATTCAGATTCCTGGGACACATGTGAAATATGAAATTAGTAAAAGACAAGTACAAAGAGAAATGAGAAAAAAATTACCCCTTTGAAGACATCTATCTAATGTCTTTATCTCCCAGCCTGGATAATAAACTCACAAAAATGGTTTTGTATGCCATGTTGGAAAAGTGACCATTAAGATAAACAGACTAATTTTATAGTTGTGAATAAACCTGTCAACTTTGATGAGATGTTTTATGAGGATGCTTGGACTTGAATTGAGAACCTAGAGCAGAGTTTTCCTAGGTAGAAAATAGGCAAGTGTGAATATATAAATATCTCTTTATCTACATATATACTATAGATATAAAATATATTTCTATTGTATATGCCTAAAAATATTGACTTCTGTTTCCTCTAAAATTTGTTGTAGGAGTTGAGTTACAATGGAGGCTGTTAAGATGGAGACCAGACACTAAAGATGAATCAGAAAGGGAATGTAGAAGCTCAGATACATATACACAAAGGATCAACTAAACTTACAACTAACTCTGAGCCTTTTTTTAAAGGGCAGGAATGGGATCTTTCATTTAACACATCTTATTAGTTTGTAATCCTGAGAACTAGTGTGATACCAGTTTCTCATTAAGGGAATAGTGATCAGGCCTCTGCCGCCTTACAAACATCATATATAAGTACATACAGTTTCACCTCTAAAATTTCAAGGTAATAGAAAGTAATCCAATTATGTGGATAATTAAAAATGACCAAAGTGCAAGTTTAAAACTTGTACTTTTATGACTGCAAAGCAAGCTATCAAAATGACAGGGAGTCTGGATGTGATCGTTGCACGCACTCAGATTAAATGAGTGCATTAGTTGATTGTTTCTGGTATGAAGATAAGCAGAGAAAAGTATAATAATGCTGGCATTTAAGTGGACCTAATTAGGCTTCAAGTTTAACACTCCATTAAGATGAATGGGAAAGGGTCACCCTCTGTTCAAGCTGTGGCATTGTCTTAGTGTGTCTGGATTTTGCCTCTGAAGACAACAGTCTGTCAGCATACGATTTCACAGTCACCCCTGTAAAGCAGACTGGAAATTTAATTCTTTTAAAATTAAATCTCAGGTTCTGGAGGCCACAGTAAAATCCACAGGGAGATCTTAAATCTTCAATTTCTGCAGCTATATAAGTCACAAACAACAACACTAATAATTATAATACTTTTTCTTGTCTATAGGAACTTTTAAGTGCAGACCTGAGTATTTCTTGAATATTATCTAGCAAAACTAACAAACTCCAGTTTACATTTACCACTGAAGGACCTGAAAAGGATGAGTATTTGGATAAAGTTACAGAGTATGTCACTGGTAAAGCCAGAAATAACATGGAGGGACTGGGTAGTTTTTGATGCAATCATTTGACATCTATTAGGGAAAAAAATAGTAATGTAGATAATCTCATTTACTAAACTGGAGGATACATGCATTTGAAAGGAATCAAAGGGCAACTTAACACATTAGACATGTTTACAGGAATATGGTTGGGTAAATATTGCCATCCTGTCATACGAACATTTAGTTCAGCATTATGTAAGTAGGAGACAATTTTAGGCATGAGAATGAATGGCTGAAATACATAGAGGTAGTCAGAAAGTTATATTCAAATCATTACCATATGATCCACGGAACTACCCATTGCCTTATACTGACTGGATTCAGAAATTAGATATCTGGGGATTGCTTAAAGAAAAGCCACATAGGATTTGACTTGAGTGATTGAACAATGATTGCCATGATTTTCTAAAAAAACATTTTCGGGGAGAGGTGGCATAGCAACATCTATATGGCAATCTCAGGACTGATATATTAAAATTTGGCTTAAGTTTTTTTTTTTGTTGTTGTTGGTTTTTCAGGCCACACCCATTTGATGCTCAGGGGTTACTGCTGGCTAAGCGCTCAGAAATTGCCCCTGGCTTGGGGGGACCATATGGGACGCCAGGGGATCGAACCACGGTCCTTCCTTGGCTAGCGCTTGCAAGGCAGACACCTTACCTCTAGCGCCACCTCGCAGGCCCCAAGGCTTAAGTTTTAAAATTGATAGATTTACTACATGCCATTGAATAAATATTTCTCATAACATGTCACTAGCCTATTTTAATTAGCAAAAGGAAGTATGTTCCACATATCAAAATTCTAGTGCTAGGCATATTTTAGTAAGATTATAGAAAAGTGGTTTGATTGTACAGTTGATGTACATAGGCCCATCATTACCTCCAATTCTTCACCACATATAAATTTACTATACATTTGAAGTTTTTAAATAGGTCGAACAATATTATGCAGCATTGTTTTAAAAACCATCTGTAGGGCCTGGAGAGATAGCACAGTGGCGTTTGCCTTGCACGCAGCTGATCCAAGACCAAAGATGGTTGGTTCGAATCCCGGTGTCCCATATGGTCCCCCGTGCCTGCCAGGAGCTATTTCTGAGCAGACAGCCAGGAGTAACCCCTGAGCACTGCCGGGTGTGGCCAAAAAACCAAAAAAAAAAAAAAAAAGCCATCTGTATTGATTTTTAGATTTTGAGATTAGATATAATATATAATATCATAGAGAAAATAATGACCAATAAAAATAAATCAGTGGGTGCTGATCAGAGAAATGAAGTTTCCAAATTATTTGGGGGAGGACTTGATGAGGATTAAAAGTGATATAGCAACCATTGTGGAGGGCTTTGGGCAATTTTGTGATGGTAAGGTGCAAACTCTATGTCAAAACCATAAAGGCTAAAGATATTTTGAGTCATGTTATGTCAATAAAAATAATAAAAGATTTGGGGATTGAATGGAAAGAAATGTAATTACTTGCTTCAACTCCTTATCAAATGTAACTTTAGGTTCTTGAATCTTGATATGTCAATATTTTACCATTTTTTTTAGAAAGAATCCAAACTAATCTGTGCTTTATTCTAATTTACTAAAATTATAGTTTTAGCTTTCACAATAATAGTTTCTTATGTAGGAAGCTGGAGGAATAGTTTAGTAGGTAATAGTTTAGTAGTTTAATAGTTTGTAGGTGACTGACTCTGGTTTGATCCCTGACATCTCAGATGAAGTACATACCAGGCATAATTCCTGAGTATAGTGCTGGGAGTAACACTTGAGCACAGTTGGATGTGGCTCCCAAAACTAACAAAAAGAATCATGCATTTAGTGCATTTTTAATAACTTACAGACAATGTAAGATATAGAAATGACTGAAGAAATAAAAGAAAAATATGATAGAACTGGGTAAAGTTTGCTGTATAAAACTTATTTCAGAGTCAATATCTATTTATTTATGATGGGCCTAGATTTGATTCTGAATCTGATAGCAGCCAATTTAAAGAAAAAAATAAGTTGTTCCATGCTAATAGTATCTGATTTGTAAAAAGGAAAAAATAAATCACCCAATAATTCTGCACACTGAGTCTTGAGAACATGTTGTTTTCCTGAGTTACTATAAGGACTATGATGATATGAGCATCCTTTAAAAATTATTCTTAGAGTTCCATACAAATTTTATAGGGCATTTTCATTTTTAAATAATAAAAATGTATTTAAAAATGATACATTTTAAAGTAATAAAAATGTAAGTGCTTTGCATTCAGTGCTTGTTAATATTAAATTTACTGTTTAGTGATGAATTGTTTCTCTCCATATACACTGAGATCATTATAGCCTTAATAGACCCTAAATAATGTGGGGGGTACTTTAGTTGAAAATGGGGTCTTCACATATATAAGCAGGGTAAGATGAAATCAGAGCAAATCAGTGTGGGCCCTAAACCTATGTTAAAGGCATTTTTATTAAGATAGAAGAGAGACAGAGAAATAGATTCAAAGGGAAGAAGTCCGTGTGAGGACAGAGGCAGAGGTGGAATTGTATTGCACATACCATGGAACAATCTGGATGAAAGGGCCATCCAGAGCTAGAGGAGACAGGGAAGCCTTCATCTCTGGAAATTTCATAGCAGGTATGCTTCTGCCAACACATTGATTTTAGAAATTTTTAGGCTCCTGAGCTATGGGAAAATTAATTTCTGTTATTTTAAGTTGCTCAACTTGAAATACTTTGTTTTGGTTGGAAACTAATGCATTGTTCAATAAATACTTTGTAAACAGAGAGATATATTTTCTAAGTTTTTGACTAGAAAAAAAGAGCTACTTAGCAATTTAAAGATCCTGCTAGGATCAACTAAGATAAAAAAAGAATGGACATAGTCCAACCATGATAATTTTTTAATAAATATTTTTATTTTGACCAAAGTGGGTTACAAATCATTCACAGTAAAATTTTAGGTATATAACATTGAATCAGGGGCATTCCCACCACCAATGTTGTCCTCCCTCCTCCCCCTCGTTCCCAGTATGCATCCCATATCCTCCTCCTTTGCTCCCTGGGCTGCTAGTGTAAACTAGTGTAAGTGGTCTCCTCTGTGTCTAGCTTATTGTAGATTGGGTATCAATCCTGTTGCCGTTGGCTTTGGATTTGGTACCTAAGTCTGATCATTTTTATTTCTACTCAATGTTCATACGACTGTTTGGTCTTGGTAACCTCCATTATTTCCCCGTCAGTTTGTGAGGCTGAACAAGATGGTTCCAGTTATGTGGTTCTGTTTGAAGGAAAAAAGAAAAAAAAAGAAAGAAAGAAAAGGGGGGGGGGGACAAAAATCAAACAAGCAAAAAATGGGAGGAGTTCTTCTTGAGGCTATAAATATCTGTTTAATAGAAGAAAGAGAAAAAGGAAGAAAAACATAGCAACAATACTAAAAAAAAAAAATCAAACTAAAAACCTGAAAAGCACCACAGCAATAAATACAAAAACCAAACAATAACCACGGTCCCAAAATAAACAAAATATGATCAGTTTTTATCTATTTCAATTCTTACTAAAGTTACTATTTCTGTTTTTGTTTTGTTTTGTTTTGTTTTTGTTTTTTGGGGAGTCACACCTGGCAGCCCTTAGGGGTTACTCCTGGCTCTATGTTCAGAAATCGCTCCTGGCAGGCTCAGAGGACCATACGGGATGCCGGGATTTGAACCACCAACCTTCTGCATGAAAGGCAAATCTTTTACCTTAGTGCTATCTCTCTGGCCCCTAAAGTTACTATTTTTACATAGATGATTTACTTATTGTGGGTTTCATAACCAATAGTCCATGATCAATGTATACAGTCAGAAACTTCTGAAAGTAATTTTTCCCCCATGAGATTTTGGGAATTTTGTGCAGTTTATAATTTATAGAAGGTATTTAAATAAGCTTCATAGGAATCAGATAGATGCTAAAATCTACCATTGACCTACTGAATAATGAAGTTAAGAAAGATTCTGCCCCCAAATGACATTCTTATAAAGGGGATACATTCACGGATAGTTTTTCCTTAGCTGTGGTTGTGGAATACTAGTTGGTGCCTGTTATGAATTTTAACATGTTTCAGTGTAACTGCATCCACTCCAAGTACACACCCAAGACTTCATTTCATATTATCTCCAACTACCTTGAAGTAATAGCCAGTCAATAGATTCTTTAACATTATGAAATGAAGAAAAAAAAGACAAGAGGAAAAGCAATATTCTGATTTTTTGGTGGGACACAGCCTGACAAATCTGTTGCAGGACCACTTTTAGTCTCTTGAGTACTGACCTCTTCCTACTCTGTACTCAAAGCAGTCAATTATGGTAAGGTAAAGGCAGAGACTAATAGATCTTCTGCCCACCACAAATGATAATGAAAGCTCACTACAGAAGAGTGTCATGTGTGATGAGCTGGGGAGGAAAAATCCAGGCTTTTAATATTGCAATATTTTATTTGAAATGATGAAGCTTAAAAGAATCATCTGAGTCTCGTGAAGAATATCGTCAACTCAAGAAGCGGAGGAAAAGTTTTTCAATACAAGCAGCATTATTCTAGCATAGCTGAAAAATAGCACCCAAATACAATAAAACCAATATGTGATAGGCAATGTCTAGGGGACCCATGGGGTATGGAGTGTGTTCACAAAAAAAAGAGTTCTATTTTATTCTTCATTCCTAGGTTCATCCCACCGGCAGTTCCACCACATCAGAAATGTAATGGGGCACAATCTCCAAGCTGCCCTGTGCTTGTAACATTCACAGGTTCTCTCCCCCACCCCCCAAATTGGAGCTGAGGCACTTTCCTTTCTAAAGAGCAGCATCTGGCCTCTCCGTGCGCTCATTTGCATGCCAATACTGGATTGCTCTCCCAGCGCACAGCTATTTAATAGTGGTGCTGGTGTCCGAGCTCTGGGAACAAACCAAATGGTTTGGGTGTGCTTTTGTGTGCAGTATGGGTCGTTGCTACAGTGTGCTTATTAAGAATAGTACACATTCATTATAACAAGATTGCTCTTTTGCTCAGGGGCCATCACAGCGCATTCTGTAAATGAATTAACAGTAGCATGCATTTGTGTATTATAGGCCCAGAAGATGCATTTGTTTATTAAATAAATCTGCAACACAGAAAGTATAGTTGAAAAAATGTAGAAAATATTCAGAGTGCGCATGTACAGTAGCTATTTTTTTTTAAAACCTCAATGTCTTGGCGAGTTTTCTGTCTTTGTTTCTTTTAAATAACAGGAGATCACAGGCCGCACTATAGATTAACAGCCTGCAAAAATTGATGGGAAAAGAACTGGAAGCAAATTTAAGTTACAAAAGCATAGAACATGTCCAGATCTAAAATTAAAAATGATCCGTTATCCTTAAAATTGATTATGATTCTTTCCATTGTTAAATTATCCTATTAAACTTGGGTTAATCTTTAAAAGTCAGTATTGTTATTTTTAGCTTAATTTTTATTGTTGGATAAAATTTAGCTCGTATCACAAACAAAACTGTCCATATTGAGCTTTTGTTTTCAACAAAAATATATGCTCTGCTTTTGAGGCATTCAGCTAATATTGATCCTTATATTCCCAACCTTTTGGCCCAGGTAGAGCTAGTATAAGTATATTAATAAACATGAGTCAGTCTGCTGTATTTTATGCCAGTTAACTAATGATTTTTTAAAGCCCAATGGCTATTCGCAATTGCATTGAGAACTAAGAAAGTCTTAGATGTGGCTATTATATACTTTTCTCCATTTAAATTTTGTAACTTGCTGTCCTTATGGTGTACTCAGATATGTCATGCACTAAAACATAATAGAAAAAAATGGAAATATATTAAAATATGAGATGCTGAAAGAGTCTGAAAGAAGTCACAGTATAGATAGAAAATCTATAAAATTATGCAAGGAAGCACAGAAAGAAGTGAGAGTCTCAAATTTTTGAAATGTTATTAAAAACTAATAAAAGGTAATTGATTTACCTGAACCTTCCTACAAACTCCAGAAGTAGTAAGTAAAATTTGCCAAAGTATTTTAAAACGGGCAGCCTGGTGGAATGAGTGAATTATGATTCCATTGATTTTTACCTTAGCAAAAGAACTATGAGGCTATTAAAAATAAACAACTAATTATTACATTTGCAATGTAAAAAAAGAACTGTTTTGTTAGAAACATGACAGGACTCATAAGAGCCATTCCCTCTGTAGCACAAATGCCTAGCTGATTGAAGCAGGATTACACGTTTCTTCTGCATGGAATCTTAAACACTTAGCATTTTGCACTTAAAAAAAGTAATTCTCACCTTGGTTATTTATTGGTCGAAAACTCACCCTAAATCTACCCTTGTAGCAATTGATTTCATAATTATATAAGAGAGAAGCAAATATTTAAAACCCTGTTTATTTTCTTCCATCTTTTTTATTTTTCTGTTGTTGTGAAAAAGCCCTATTTTCCACAGCATTTTATTTATTCGGCTGCTGCTTTTAGAGAGGCCAGCCAATCAGAAGGTCTGTTAGGGCCCAGGCCCAGGCTCAGTGCTGAGCTCCAAATGCGATTCCAGTCCTGACAGGGGGATTATAGGAAACAGATGACTTACGCTTCTAATTTGTGGCCTTAAATTGCAAACAGAATTTCAGGAGTCGAGCAGAGTAATAAATGGCAATAGAAAAAGCCACACACAGCCAAATCAGTATGTGGTGGTTGTAGGTTAAACTAAATGGGAAGAGACAGGTTATGATGGTTCAGTGTATTACAGAGAAGAAAGTCTTAAATTACCAGTGCTGAGAGGTATTGCTCCACGGCAGACAGCATTGCATTGTGCAGTCTACAGATATCCTAAGCAGAACAATAAAAAAGCAGGTTTAACATAGAACCTGTTGCTGGAGGAGTCATTTTTTCCCCCACTCCTATTTTAGAAATGGAAGCGGTGTTTTATGTTTGTTTTGACCTCTGCTGTATACTTGGCCCCTTAACATCTGTTTTCTACCGTTGCCGTTTTTCACACCAAATTAAATGTCGAGGAGTCAGATAAAATAAATTCAAAATATGTCCAAATTATTTTTGTTGACTTCCAACAAATGTCTCCGTAACTCTTTTCACACGGTATGATACCATTTAAATGCCAATGTAGAAAATTATTTTTCTTTCAACATTTTAGAGCTCAAGAAAGGAATTTTGAGGTGTACTTAAACTCGGGAAATATTGCTTTGGCCTTTTTGGTAACTTGTACGACTGTTCAGACTTGCTTTCAGGCTATTCTGTCATATAAAGTTATGTGAATTTGTTGGATAAAAATTCCAGGAAAATTGTTTAACAACAGCATATAAAAAGTCATTTTTCATAGCTGCTTCACACCATAAATACCAATTAGAAACAAAAGCCATCTCTGCAGAAAGCAATATATGTGCTTGTTTTCCTTCCTAATCTGTGTGTGTATATATGTGTGCTTGTGTATAAAAATAAACGTTGAGCAGATAATGACATGAATTTCTATTGTCCTTCGAAGTCTGGCTGCCATAAGGCTGTGGTATAGGAAAAAAAAACAGTATTGCATTTTCAACTTCAAATCCAATAAGTATTTTAATAAAAGTAAACTGTCTATCTTTGAAAAGAAAACCATCTACTTTTAAGATGTAATATATTTGTTTATTGGAGATTGACAACTAATTCATGATAAAGATTAATTCAAAAATAATTGCCATTCTATATTATTTATTGCCAATATATCAAAATAATCATTTCCTAGGAAGGGAATGATAGAAATAGGATCCACAGTATCTCACAACATTGTACTTAGAGGAGAAAATTAAGCCTCTATACTACAGCATTTCTTCCATTTTCCTTATGAATAAAAATTTGCGTCTCAGTAACAACTACATTCAACATATATGTGACTGTTTCACAGAGGAAAAACTAGTGCCTGACAGGTAAGCTGGAGAAAGGAAACTATTTTCACTGTATTTTTATTAAACAAGTTTTTTGATAATCACTGATGATTAGATTTTTATTAATTACTTGCAAAATTATGTTAGCTAGAACCACTTTATATTCTGTGTCATGGTAATATAATTGTCGGTTGTAGCCATTTCTCTATAGATTGGTGGGGAGGGTGGTTTTGTTTTAAAATCACCTGGAAAAAAACAGAAAACCAACCTTACTTGAAAGCTTTTATCTCTCACAGAAAACTCTTTTCATGCTTGCATTCTTTTTTTTTTTTCAAGAAATGCTCAATTATTATTTATGCCATAGTAAGAAGACTTGGTCTCGCTAGGGTCTGAACCTTTTCAAATAGGAGATAGCTTTTGTTTTTATACCTCATCAACACAGATCACCTAATTAAATCTGATATCTCTGGCTGAAGCAAAATGATTGTAATAGTTCTTTAGAGATTTACTTAATTAGTTTTGATAGCTTATTGTGTGGTAAATGTGTGATATTTTATAAAAATGGAGCTGAAAAGAGAAGAGGCAAACGCAGTCTTACAAGGATGGGAGGGCAGAGGTGAGAGAGGCCAAATCATCAGACCAATCCATGAAAGCAAGGTGTGGTTGTAATGCCAGGGCTTGTATACAAGTCATTCATTAGTTGAGCTCATCAAGTACATTTGGCCTGGAAAAGGCTTCTTGTCAAATGTTGTCTTGGGCATCTGTAAAAGCCTCAGATTCTACACCTTGATCAGCCCAAGATGCTGACACCCTATTTTCTTTAACAAATACCAATAGACTATTTTCTCCTTCATTTTAACGTCTCTCAGGGGTTGGATTCTCTTTCTTCTCTGGCTCTGCAGAGAGTAAAGGCAGCTTGTTATCTTGCTTAGATATTTTGACTGTGTATGCTCTTTGGCCACTTGCCTGTGTAACAGTGTCAAAGTATAACTTGATATAATTGCTATATTTACAGTCAGAAGAGTGTCCTGTCTTTATGTTCAAGCTGCTGAATAAAAAGGAAGTCTTGTTTTGGAAAATACTGCAAATTATCCTCAAAATTTAGGTAAAATACATGTGACTATCGGGTTATGTTGTTATGTTCATTCCTAAAACCACAGTAGCAAAATTTTTTTGTAAATGAATTATGTCCATTAAAAGAAAGCAAATACCTATATCTCTTATGCTAAGATAGGATAACAATAAAATTGAATTATATTAAAAATGAAAGCAGGAACCAGATTAGAGATAGTACAGCATATATGGTGCTTGCCTTGAACTGATCTGAGCTTAATCTCTGGAACCCACATATAGTTCTCCAGAGAACCACCACAAGCAATCCTGTATTGTAAAGCCAGAGTAAGCCAGGAGTAAGCCTTGAGCACTATTGAGTGTGTCCCTCAAAGAAAGAAACATCAATAAAAAATAAAAGCAAAATAATTGAGCTCTTATAGTTTAAAAAGTAATTGGAAAGCTTTAAAACGTATAATTACTCCCTGATATATTATTTCAGATGATAGAGTGCTTTGCATGTTTTAAAAGAGTTGTTACAATAGAAAGGAGCACAAAATGAAATTTGTGTGGCTTTTCGCTGTAAAAGATAGCAATGTCAGTTTTAGAGAAATAACGATGACAGAACACTGTGGCTAGCCCTTTGACCTTATTCATATAAGGTGTAAATAGATGAAAGTCTTTTCAGAGATGATACTTGCAGAAGGAGGGCCAGTTCAACATTAGGTAATGCTGCCAGGCACGTGGCTGCAATACTGGCTTTTCTTAGTCTGAGAAAAATGATCCTTCCAGTTAAGTAGACTTTCCCCATGTCTCACAAACTGTTCAAAGCTGCATGTTGTTGGCAGGTAATGGCTTGTAATTAGCATGGCAGGCAGGTAACGACTTGAAATCACCTGCCAATTGTCTCTAAGTGTTTGCTCTGTTTCAAAACTCTAGATGAGAGGGAAGTCATGGGGGCTATGAGGATGCAACAGAGAGAAAGAAAGAAGAGGCGCAACCTGGGAATCACTTTCTAAATAGAATTTCTCCCTATTGATTGTTTATTTTACCCACAGATCTTCTTTGAGTGGCTCTAAAGAGGCAGTGAGAGATTGGCAGGTTGCATACCTGCCTGCGCTGCTGCCTACAGGTGAGATGGAACCTGTTGAGAAATTCTTTCTGGTGGTTGGACTCAAGCCAGGCTGCTTAGTTTTCAGCTTCTATAGCAAATTGGGATTGAGAGAATAAATGGCAGCTCAGTTTGTTTGAAATGAAGCGCAAATTACTCAAAGCCAGATTTTACTTCACTGTAACAACCTACTTCTTTCTAATTCATGAGCTTTTCCTAATTTCATGAAGAGATGTTGAAGTGTGATGCAAGAAAGGCTGGGCAAGCCGTCTGCAAAATGGAGACTGGAAGCACATTTGAAAGGATCTAAACTGTTGCTCACACATAAAAATGCAGAGGCTGTGGGAGTAACAGTTGAACATACATAGAGGTGACTAGGAAAAAGAAAAGAATAGTAAGGGATTTTCTCTAAACTTGAGTGTTTTTTGTTCTCTGGGTCTAGGGTGGTTAAATTCCTTAACTTCTTAAGAGATTCTAGAAACCTGGACTTTTATAGAAAAGTATCCTATATTTTAAAACATTTAAATAAAAAAAATGAATTCTTAGTGTATGTGAAACTTACTTGAGGCTATTGCCTGCTAATTGATCTATTTAAATTAATTACTTAATGTTTTGGTTCTACTTTGGGACCACATCTAGCAGTTCTCAGGGCTACTCTTGGTTTTGCACTCAGGGATTATTCTTGACAGGCTCTGGGGACCATATAGGGTACTGGGGATCAAACTTAAATGGACTGGGTGCAAGGCAAGTACCTACCCAGGATACTATTCCTTTGTCCTTTGATCTCTGTTTTCAATTAGATTTTTCTACGTTGTTCCTTTTCTTTTTATTTTGGTAGATTAGTTAGGAGATTGACAAAAACATGTCACTTACTTGGATTTTACAATTTTCTTAAGATTATGTGCTGGGGAACCATATGTGGTGCCTGGAATCAAAACTGGATTGGCTATGTTCAAGGCAGACGTTTTAATTCTGCATTCTCTCTCTGGTCAGGGGGTGAATTTTTAAAACTCAGATAGTTGTCTTTTTACATACAAGCAAGAATCTAGCAGATCAAGGATAAGAGAGATGAGTTATATAGAGTGAGAAATGATTAGTTTTGGAGGGAAGTGACAGCAGTAAGTGGTGCTGGTCACTAAATGTGCCAGCGGGAAGAATCTGCATATCTGTTTTAAGTTAAGATAACCTAATTTTGGAGATTGCCTCAAAATAGTCTTAAATAGTATCACAATTTTACATTGGATTTCTTTTTTAATGAACTTACTGTAATTTAGAAAAGATTTGTAGCTATATTACATGAAACTGAAAACCAAATTACTTATGTGTTAGGTAGTTTATTTTTAATAGTAGAGAGGTAATATAAATAACTAAATTTTCCTCAAACTGAGTAGAAAGTGACAATGGAATCTATATAAAGACAGAGATGCAATTGATCTTAATTTCCCTTTCCTAAATTCTCTTTTTAATTTTTTTAAAATTTAAATAGCAATGTGTTTTAAATATATAGATTTCGGGTGTGCCTTACTATGAGTTTACTTCAATCTATATAGAGTTGAAAAAGAAATTTATGGGCAGCATTATTCTTATTCTCCCTACATTCTTCTTCTCTTCTTCTTCTTCTTCTTCTTCTTCTTCTTCTTCTTCTTCTTTTCTCTTCTTCTTCTTCTTCTTCTTCTTCTTCTTCTTCTCTTCTTCTCTTCTTCTTCTTCTTCTTCATCTTCTTTCTTCTTCTTCTTCTTCTTCTTTTCTTCTTCTTCTTTTTGTTTTTTGGGCCATACCCGGTGACACCCAGGGGTTACTCCTGGCTATGTGCTCAGAAATTGCCCTTGGCTTGGGGACCATATGGGACGCTTGGGGATCAAACTTTGGTCTGTCCTAGATTAGTACAGGCAAGGCAGATGCCTTACTGCTTGAACCACTGCTCTGCCCCCCCAAATTCTTCTTGATTAAAAATGTTAAACTCCATTTAACTGTAACATTGCTGGTATATTTAAAAAAATTGTTGAAGTAACATTGGATTGCAAAATTGTAAATATATAGGTTTTATAGGCAAAATGTTGCCACAAACAATGCTCATAGTCAGAGTATTCATAGTCCTCCATACACCACTATTTATAGAAGCTCTCCATTACCTACCATGCCTTTGCTTCCATAACCTCAGATCTGTATGGGAACCTAAAATTTTTCCTTCATTGGTCATTGCCTATTCTTGTTTCTTGATATACCACATATGTCTTTCTAAATTCTTCATTTTTTCTTTTCTTTTCCCTTTTTTAGGGGGGCCACACCAGCAGTGTTCAGGGGTTAATCCTAACTTCACTCAGAAACTGCTTTTGGCAGGCTCGGGGGACCATTAGGGATGCTGGAAATTGAACCTGGGTTTGTTCAGGTTGGCCATGTATAAGGCAAACGCTCTACTGCTGTGTTTTCACTCCGGCCTGTGTCTTTCTAAATCCTTAAAGAATTTTATATAGTGTACATCTTTAAAAATAAATATGTTAAAATTAGTTTTGCTAATATGTTAAATATGTTAAATTTATGTTATGCTGGATATGTTGGCTAGCAATCAACTACTAGTTTATATTTTATAGATTTTAAGGGTTTGATTGTATAATAATTAATATAACTGGCAATAGGTTAGGTGATATATTTAGCTTTTCATAAAGTAGAGAACTTACAGATTTTATTAGATATAACTAAACATATACTATGAAGAATTATACGTAAAAATCAGAATGATTAGGTATTTTTTTTAGTATAAAATGAAAAGACAGTTGCTCATGATGTACAATTAAGAGATTTTCTTTTTCTGATTTTGGGTCACACCCAGCGGTGCTCAGGGATTACTCCTGGCTCTTTGCTCAGAAGTCGCTCCTGGCAGGATTGGGGTGAAAGGGGGAACCATAGGGGATGCTGGGATTCTAACCAGGGGTCTGTCCTGAGTTGGCTGTGTGCATGGCAAATGCCTTTCCACTGTGCTATCACTCCAGCCCAAGAGATCTATTTTTATGTTAGGAAAATAATTCCTTAGGACAGATAAATTAGTTTGCTCAATAATCAAAATTTTCTGTTATAATTTGTAAAATCTTAAAACAGTATAGCTAAACAATGCTTTCAAAATTTTAAATTGTTTTTACCCACACATTGTTAAAGTCTTATTAAAGTTTGTACATTACCTCCCCAATTAATTTACTTTTTCTTAAAAATCTAGTTCTGAAGTAAAGGATGGGAGAATAGGGCTGGTGTCAAGAAATAGATGGAGAGAGATTCATAAGAGGGGTAGACATATATTGTCTTAATTCTTGAGAAATGTGGTTATGACAATCATTTAAGACAATATAGTTGATATGGCTGTCAGGAGCAACTCTTTTCAAAAGAATGTTTTTATAGAATATTATTGTGACACTTTGCTCAGATGGATGTCTTTAGTAGTATTTGATTAATGTAATGTAATAAAAGAGATGCACACCAAAGTGTCTCTACATGTCTTGTTAAGTATGTTTGATTCATTGTATGTAGTTCTCAGTTCTTTTCCTCTTTCTGCAGTTCATTTTTTATCATTTCAATAATATATCTATAAATATGAAAAAGTTGGCACTTTCAAAGTCTTTGACATATATGGCTATTAATTCATAACTCTAAAAAATTGTATCTTTCAACCTGTCACTTTAAAGCTTGTAGAGTTTATTACAGTGAGTAACCTGTGTTAAAAATTAAATTTTGATCTTTAGCAAGAAGATAAATAAGCTCATGCAACTAAAAGTTAAAACAAAGATACGTAGATATAGTTCTAAGACATAATGGAAAACCAAATGTTAAAGATTATAATTTAAGACCCCCAAAAAGTGTTACTGAGGTTTATATTTGTTACTAGTTTCCAACTGATTTTATTTTCCAACTCCATGTATCAAAAATTGAGCTAACTTGTAATAATATTATTATCCAAATTCTCTTTCACAATCATCTTTGTTGCAATGATTTAACGGGGTAAGCATTATGGTTTATATATCAGTCTTGTAAATGGTTTAAAGCCAAGATATTTTGGGGCCAGAGAGATAGTACAGTGCGTAAGCTCTTATCTTGCACATGGCCAATCCAGGTTTGTTCTCAAGCTACTGATATGGTCCTCTGATTCTGATCGTTCTCAAGAATGATCCATGAGCTACAAGCCAGGAATAAACCCTGCATATTCTGCACCTTCAGCAAGAAAACAAAAATGAAACAAAACAGAACAAAAAACAACCTCAAAAGCCAAATAAGCAAACAACCCTCCCAGCAAAATCCAACAACAACAAAAAATTGAAGATATTCTAAAGACAAGAGTATTTATTGTACTTTATTTCCACATTATAGATTATAACATTTGAAAAGAGGAATCTCTAAGAGATTGGTGGCATTTTATATCCCTTGATTGAAGGACAACCAAAGGGGTAGGCAACATGGCTAATATCACATAGATGGACAGAGTCAATTAGAACACAATAGTCTGATTGCATGGCATTGATGTCCTCGAGGGAAAGCTAACTTAGAACATTTTCTTCATGGTGCCTCTGGTTCTGCTTCATCTCCTTTACTGCATAAGGATCAGCTTAAGTAAGACCCCCCTCACTCCTACATTCTTTTCCTTGGTTCAATTAAAAAAGAATGGCCAAATATTAGGATAGCAAGTTTGATGTGTTCCACATAATGAGATCTGACTCATGGATAGTTTGGGGGGGTTTGAGTGCCAGGCTAGCACATCATGTGTGAATAAATTTGTGGCAGAGATTGAGGGTGAGGCCTGAGGCCTGAGGTTTATGTTGGAGCCTCACTGTGTTCTGGGTGACTCATGTTCACTAAACAGCAGTGTCATAAACCATTGACACACACCCAATATCAGGTTCACTCAGAGGCTGTTTTCTCACAGCCATTTTATAGCTTTCTCTAAAAAGCACAGAACTTATTTGACTTTTCTTTTTCTTCACAGGAAGGGTAATGAAAGAAACAGATGCCCAGAGGCCCTAATAGATTCTTTTAGAAGAGATAGCTTCTCTGAGCTCTGGAAGAATCCCAGATGGGACTTACCTCAACCTCATTCTACATTGTAGGAAGGAGTGGGCTTTGGGATCAGTATGAAGCCGGCCTTGCTTGTAGCAAGGTCCAAGCTGCCTCTGAGACCTTGGGAAATTTGATTATTATTCTTGGGTTTGAGTTTTTATTTAGAAAACTATAAAACTGATATAATGAAATGGGAGAATTTTTTTATGCATTTATGGGAAACTTCCACTAGAGAACTTATGGCATTATTTTTAGTGGTCATAGCCAATTGTTTCAGATCAGGAATTACTGATGATGTATGCAGCACTGATTAAGATATTCCATTCAGCTTTGTATCTGTTTAGTGTCAACTGAGAGGAAGAGAGGGTTTAAGATATATATTATCAATTTATTTTATGCAAGGCGTTTTGAAAAACCTAAGTAATGCTGAAGAACCTATGAAGAATGAAGGACTGGTCAAAAGAAAAAAGTAAGTATCTAGTATGTAGGTTCAAAGCACAATAGAAAGTGTTATCTTCTTTGATTCCTTCTGGTCTGTGGCCAGTAGCCCCTTGAAGCTGAGGATCAACGCTATCATTCTCATCTGGGTGAGGGAAGAGATGAGAGACCTTCAGGGATTCAACTATGTAATTTCAGATCATATACTTTTGGACACAGTGCTTAAAATGAATAATAAGAACCAGAGTTCTAGGTGATTCTCTCTTCTTAGAGTTAAAACTTTTTTTTTTTTTGCCATTATACAATGCCCAGACCTAGTATTTCACTGTGTATTTTGGGTTAGTCCCCTCACTTTTTTGGAACCTAATTTACAAATCTTAGGAAACTAGTGGGGTTGGAACCAAAGATTTTCTAAGGCCCCATTTGAGCTTTGCAAGCTACTGACTTGAACTTTTCTGTATAAACACAAAGTAAACTCACAGTAACTATGGTGAAGGACAGTGTCCTTGCAGATAATGGTAAATGCCCATGATGTCAAAATGCAGGATGGTAAAAAGTGAAGTTGAAAAATGAGGAAGAGGTGGTATAGGGTGTAATCTAAATAGTTTTGAAGGGTGTGCACTTTTTTAGGCTGCCTAAGGTCAGAACTGGAAAACATGTCTTAGCTTACTTCAGAGTTGATTATATTACATCCTAAAAATTACCTAGTTCAGAGAAATGGTGTGATAAAGCAAGCATATAACCCTGTGGTCCTTCTTTCAAATGGAAGTCATTTTTGTTTGCTTGTTTGCTTTCAACTCTGCCTTTATATTTACTTATTCTTTTAAGAGTCTATCCCAAGCCATAATCAGAGGGCCTTGTAGTCACTTCCAGTGAAATTGAGTCCTGCTGTGCTACTGGTTCAGTATTCAGGCCTGGTGTTGGAAGGGGGCAAACTTGGCCCAATCATATAATAGGCGTTTTCTCTATCCCTTAGAATCATTTCCTCAGTCTCTTCCTGTTGGGCCATTAAGAAAGAATGTTGTTCTAAGCAAAGAGATTTAAGGTCATTTACAAGGAATCAGAAAGGGAAAGAGAAAAATATGTAAAAAATTATTAAATTATATTGAATTTATTATTGGCATTTAATTTAATTTTCATAACAAGAAAAAACCTGAAAAACTTACGAATTTTCATGCTTCCATTAAGATTCATTTGTCAGTTCATGAATAATCTTATTTCATTTATGTGGTTTCTACAAAATTACAACAGTATATATTTCCAAAATTATCTCTAAGTGTTTGAGATTCCATTCTTTTGGTTTTTAGGCCACACCTGGCAGTGCTTAGGGTGTAACTCTGGCTCTGTGCTCAGGGGTCTCTTCTGTCAGGGCTTTGGGGCCATATGTCGGACTGAAAATCAAACCCAAGTTGGCTGCATAAAGGCAAGTGGCTTTTGTACAATCTCTCCATTCCAAGAACTCTTCATTGAAAGATTATTACAAGGTAGTATAGATAGACCAGGGTTAAGAGGCTTTGCTTGCATGTGACTAACTCTGACTCCATACTGGTACACTTCCAGTAGTGGCTCCTGAGTACCTTAGGTTCTAGCCTAAACCCTTCCCCACTGAATCACTTCCCATTAAGGAGTTACATTGTTTTTTCCCAAACAATTTGTTGGAATCTGCATCCTAATAATATCTATTGATAACTATTTGCAAATATATCTCTTAAATCCTCAAGTCTACAGGTTTCTGTTCGCCTGTTGTTTTTCTATTTCTCTGTTTGTCCTTCTGTCCCCATTCACATATATCTGATAAAGTAGATGACTTTCTACAGCTTTTCTGATTTTAATGATTAATTTTATTTTGTTTCTGATAAATTGGGATGTAAGGCCATGATTAGAACTAGGTTTGTTCTTGGCACCTTTACCTCTTAGTTGTGCAGAGTGTATGTCATAGGAATTAGATAATCATTACCTTCCTATTTGTAATATTAGTAGCCATTATTGATCATTGTCTAGATCTCATGGTTCATTAGGGGTTGCAATTGCAGGTTTATTAATTCAGCAGCTAAAATATTTTTATTAAATAAAATTTCTATTAGTTGATAACTCTGATGAGTTAGATATTTATAGCTATTTATATATAAAACTTCAAATACAAACTAGATCTAAATCTTGATTTATCAATTTGTAACCTTATTTTCTAGCATTCTTCTAAAGTGACCAATTACATATGTATTCATAAATATGTATATGTTTTTATTTATTTTTGAAGGATCCAATTATGAAGTGTTTGGAGAATTAGGAGAACTACTAATTTTAATATATAGCACCATATTTTGGTCTGATAACTTAGTGGTCAGTCTGGGATAGTTACTACATAGGTGTTAGTTTTGTGGGCCATAGTGATAATGTTTCAGGGACCATGTACTGACAGGGATCATATTCAGGACTTCATGTAAGCAAGACACTTATTCTAGTTCATTGATTTTTTCCCTCTAAACTTTATATATATACATATATATACATATATATGTATATATATGTGTGTGTTTATTGTATTACATTTAATGTCTTAGATTTTAAGATACTGGGATTATGAACTTTCTAGGTTGATGAACAAAAGTTTTAATCCTGATGTCTGTATTACAAAAAGATTTTTTATGACTTTCTTTTCTGGTTAAGTTATCATTTTTGAATTGGGGTAGGCACACATAGCAGTGTTCATGGTTTACTCATGGCTCTGCAATCAGAAATCACTCTGAGAGGGCTCAAGGGATTTTATGGGATGCCTGAGATTGAACCTGGATTAGCCACATGTAGGGCAAAAATCCTACCCACTGTATTATTGCTCTGGCCCCACTTTTGATTTCTTGTACAATATTTTTTCTCACCCTTCCTGACAACATTAAAATCTCCATATGTACAATTTACATGCATTAATCTGTTTTTAAATTTTTTTTTTGGTCAAACCCTGTGTGCTCAGGACTTATTTCTGGCTCTATGCTCAGAGATCACTCCTGGTGGGGTTCAGAGAATCATATGCAATGCCAGAAATAATTGAACCCCAGATGGCTGTGTGCAAATCAATTGCCCCCTATCTGCTTGATTCAGCCTTTGCTTTATTTTTATGTTACTAGGTTGTATGCTCCATATGTTTCATTCAATCTTACATTTTGTTTCAACTAAGCATCATATGTACTATATACACAGTGTCATGAAAATTATATGTACCTGTAAATATCTGTTATTAAATATTAAAAACATAGGCAGATTAGTTTCTCTAAGCTTCATGTTATGACATTATGTGAAGATTCCATAAGATCCCTAATCTCATGAAAAGCAATTTCATATTAAATGATATAGAGCACTAAACTGCTATAGATCACTTTGCTGAATTTTGTGTTTGAAGGTATTGAGAGTATTTATGAAAAAAGTCTGTGTTTACTAAATGCTGGCAGACGACAAATTAATAACATTTATAAAGCTCTAAAATGTTCTGAAAGAAAGAAGAGAAAGAGAGAAATAGCAGTCAAAGTTTGTAGGGAGGCACGATAATGATAGATAATGCAATAAGTGCTTTTATAATATATAAGTATATTTTGTCTTTGTTCCAGATTTTATTTATTTAAAAATTTAAATAAGAACATTGTGATTAACCAAGTTTTTCATAATACATTTTTTTCAGGCATTAACTTTGAAACATCAATTTTACTATCAGTGTGATCTTCCGTCAACAGTGTCTCCAGTTTTCCCCCAGCAACCTCTACTGCCCTATTTGGGTCACAAACACATATACTTCATATTGTTTGTTATAACACAAAGACAAAAGAAATCATCAAAACTTAGATCAAGTAAAGATCAACTTGAAATAAATTTTATATCTCTTAATGGTGTTACTAAAATCACTATCTGAGAGGATTTACTAATTTGTGGTTGGCGCTTACTAAGTGTTTATGTTATTCTTTAGGCTCACTGAGTTATATAATTACCTATATATGTATATGTATTTTTATGTTATATATAAAACTTTTCTCTCATATTTGCTGTTATTTTACTGGGTTGACACTAATATGAAATTTTGTGGTGTTTTATAGCTGCCAGGATCAATAAATCTAGAATAAATTTGGTGGTGTGGGAGTTTAATAAGGTTAAATCATGGAGACGGACCATAGATATTGTGGGTTTTTTTTTTTTTTCCTCTGAGAGTATTATGTGTGGCAATGGGCTGTTACATTCAGACAGAAAGGGGAAACTGATCATGCCCATTCTGAGAAGACACAATTTTCAGCTTGGAGCATACCATCTGAGAAGGGTTGAAGACCATCATTTTTTTTTTTTTTTGGAGCTTAATAGTGGATCAGACCTGTTTTTCTGCCAGAAAGATAGCTGGTGTGATTGTAGGTTGCTGGGAGGTGGGAAGTTTGGGGTACTTGGTCTACTCCTATTCTATGAGAACCCCAGAGTTTTTAGTCTGTAGTCATGTCTCACCTGAGGTTCAGCTGCTCATATTATTTGAGTTCATTCCTCAAGCTAGGTCATTGTTGTCAGAGGGTATATCAGGTGTGGTGGTGGGCTACTGTGCCTTCAGAGAGAAAGGGGAATCTGTCCCCATCCATTCTGAGAAGGCCCAGAGATTTCAACCCTCACCGGACTACCTGGGAAGAGTTAAAGTTTTAACACAGAGCTTCTACAATGCTTATTATTTCTTAGGAAATAAAAGCTGTCAAGTCACTTTTCTTATGTTAAATGAGTTTCTTTAGGACTATAACAACTCTTAGCAACTAGGTGACTAGAAGGTGGGAATATAAAGTCTTAGTACTCCTGACTTATGGGGAGGGGAGAAGGGCAGCTAGTTGGACAACATTTTATTTCAAGTCTATCTAATGAAAACCCCACTTTGGAAATTTCCAGGTTGGTTAACCAGTGCAGTACCCTGGAAAAGACATAGATGCTTTGTATCTTTTCCTCATAATTTGCCTTAAGCATTTGTTTAATGTGGATGCTAATTTGTATTCTTTTACAGTAAGCTTGTAATTGAGTTAATATACAGGTTTCCGCAGTCCTGTAAACCACTTTTATCCAACCAAAGGAATGTGTGGAGTAACAACCTCAGAAGATTTACCAGTGAATTTATGGAATCTGATGCTCTTTTTTGGATTGATAATATTAGACTTAAATTTGTTGGTAGGGCACTAACCTGTCGGCCGAAAATTGATTGTTGGTATCTAGAATACTTCCCAGTAACAATAAAATGGGGGATGTTCTAAATATTTACTATCAAAATAATTGTCAGGAAAAATATATGCTCTAATTAAATATGAGTGGATGATTGAAATAGTTTCACTTAGGGAAAGTTTCCAAATATATTGGATACAAAAGAAGAAGAAGAAGAAGAAGAAGAAGAAGAAGAAGAAGAAGAAGAAGAAGGAGGAGGAGGAGGAGGAGGAGGAGGAGGAGGAGGAGGAGGAGGAGGAGGAGTACGAGGAGGAGGAGGAGGAGGAGAAGAAGAAGAAGAAGAAGAAGAAGAAGAAGAAGAAGAAAAAGAAGGAGGAGGAGGAGAAAGAGGAGGAGGAGGAAGAGAAGGAGGAGGAGGAGGAGGAAGAGAAAGAAGAGAAGGAGGAGAAAGAGAAGGAGAAGAAGGAGAAGGAGGAGGAGAGGAGGAGGAGGAGAAGGAGGGGAGGAGAAGAGGAAGGGGAGAAGGAGGAGGAAGGGAGGAGAAGAGGAAGAGGAGAAGCAGGAGGAGAGGAGGAGGAAGAGGAGAAGGAGGAGTGGAGGAGGAAGAGGAGAGGAGGAGGGGAGGAAGAGGAGAAGGGGAGGAGGAGAGTGAGAAGGAGAAGAGAAGAAGCAGCAGCAGAAGGAGGATGGGGAGGAGAGAGGGAGGAGAAGGAGGAGGGGAGGAGGAGAAGAGGAAGTGGAGAAGAGGAAGAGGAGAGGAGGAGGGGAGGAGGAGGGGAGAGGAGGAGGAGGAGAAGAAGAAGGTGGAGGAGGGATTTTGGAGGGGCTCTTTGTAATTGAAAGAACTTTTGAAGTTAAAACGGATCTCATTCTTAAAAAAGGAAGTTGCTGCTTTAGGAAATCAGAGTCAATGTCTTCATAGAACTCACTTGACTGAAAATATCTTTAATTGACTTGAGGTGATTGTAATCACTAAAATCTAAATTCACATTTAAATATTAAGATTTGAGAGACTACTGTTCATCTCCCACATTTTATCCCACCTCTTCAATTTTGTTCATGCTGGTCTTTCATCCAGAATGCCTTTCCTATCTTAGTTAAAGATTTTATACCATGCCAAGAATTGTTTTTTTATTTGGGGAGGGGGTCTTTCTTAAGCTCTTCTGCACCTACTATGTGGGTTTGGGATATGCAGTTTAAGCAAGCTTAACTTGCTAAGTCTGGAAACCTAGGGATTGTAGAAACCCAGGCATCAATCTGACATATCCAATAAGCATAATGTTATAGTTTAAGTAGATGATGATGGCCTGAACTGTGACAGTGGGTTTGAAGGAAACAAGATATATTAAAAACATTGAATCTGTAGAACTTATAGTACTCAGGAAAAGTGTTTTGTTTCCTAGGTGGTGCCTAAGTGTTCAACACAGCATAAATCAGGATATTCAAGTGTAAGCACATGGTCTTGAAGCTTTTTCTATTATATTATGTTTAAATTTGTCCCTATTGCTGTTTCTTCTCTAGAGCTATGAACTGGGTCTTCCTCCTGTTTTCCCAGTATATTTGGTACATTTCTCTAGCATAGCATTTACCATGTTTATATCTGCTGACTTTACAAAACTATTAACACCGAGAGGGTAAGAACTTTTATTCATCTTTGTAACCTCAGCAAAGTACCCATCATATATTAGTGTTTAAGAAATAACAAATGGGTGATTGAGGTCTTATCTAGTGACTTGTACATTAGAATTAGGATAAGATGTTTAGTTCCTTGGATGGATAGATCAGTATGTGTTAACATATAAACCTAAGTAGGTTTATCTGATTGACCTCTTTTCAGGAGCAGAAACTGTAATGGTAAAGGTTCATGGCTCAGCAAAATGATGAGGGAAAGGTAAGCAATGCTGGCCATTCAATTCTGCCTGAGCTACAGGGAAAGATCAAAGGTAAATTACCTACTCTATATATTATCATTTTGTGTGAAAAGTAGGATAAAAAAATGTTTAGGGAATAGCAATCAGTCTTTTAGCCTTTCTTGATGAGCTTGTAGAAACTGAGAAAAGATAAATACTATTAAATGTTAGATGGGGAGGCAATTTTGGAAAGACTTAAAACATAACAGAGCTGCTGTTTGTAGATTTCTTATAGAAATGCGAACTAACCCAACAATGAGAATGTATGAGGGAAATAGAAAGCCTGTCTAGAGTACAGTGGGGTTGGGGTGAGGAGGAAGGAGATTTGGGACATTGGGATGGGAATGTTGCACTGGTGATGGGGGGGCATTCTCTACATGATTGAAACCCAACCACAATCATGTTTGTAATCAAGGTGTTTAAATAAAATATTATTTAAAAATAAAAAAAAAGAATTTATAATTAACAATCACCAAAACAAAAAAAAAACAAAAAAAAACAAAACAAAAAAAAAAACATCACTTTGTTAGGAACACATGCTGGATAAAGGGGTGGAGAGAAGACAACCCTGGTGGTGGGAAAGGCCCTAATTCATTGTCACCCTGTACCTTAAATATTACTGTAAAAGATTTGTTATTCACTTTTGGTCACAATAAAAATTATTTAAAATAAAAAAAAGAAATGCCTAATAACTTTTCAAGGAATATACTTTGATATTCAGAGTTCTTTGTATACTTGCATAGAGAACTTGCAAATTTACCTAGATTCTTATAACGTATGTTATCTGCCTGATATAGATGCTTTTTGATATAACAAACCATCTACTTGATGTCAGAATCACTCAGTAGATAAGGCATGCTTCTGCTCAGGAAGAATTTCAGATAGCAAACTAAATATTTATTGTTAACAGAAGAAGAAATGCATGTATAAGAATAACAGGAAAACTCACTTTGATGTAGCCAAACCTGGTAAAGGAATGGGTGGTCATATTTATCAGGGACACTGAAAAAAAAAGAAGCGATTTTTAAAACATAAACTGCCCTAGATTTTTACAGTTTTCTGAAAATTTTAGTACCATGGCACAGATAAAATGAAATCCAGAATTATATCAATTATTTCATACAGTGTTATAAATGAACATAAAACTTTTAGCCTTTAAAATAAGGCTACTCTTTTACTTCATCTTGTCTGTATTTGTCTAGTGTCTAGCTAGTGTCTTCAACCCAAACATGTTTCTTTCTTGGGAGGAGCGGTGGACAGGAGTGGATATTTTTATGTGAAAAAAATTTTTTCTACCCTGGTGAAGTACATAAAGTTTAATGTTTTCTAGTAGCTCTGTTTTTGCTAAATAAAGTTATTTAACATTTTAACATGATTTCAATAGTTTGTATATGTGTGTGTGTGTGTGTGTGTGTGAGAGAGAGAGAGAGAGAGAGAGAGAGAGAGAGAGAGAGAGAGAGAGAGAGAGAGAGAGAGAGATACCCAGCTGTGCTTAGGGATTATGCCTAGTTGGTCTTTGGATACCATACCATAGGGATTAAATCTGGGTCAATTTTATACAAGGCAAATTTCTAACATGCTAGACTATCTCTCTAGCTCCAGGTTTCAACGGAGTCTTAAGAAATTATACCAAATAATTTTTTTACTAGGGTTAATTCTAAATGGTGGTTCTCAGATTCAGCCTGGTTGTAGAGCTCTGTAGTGCTGGAGGCCACACCCAGCGGTGGCCTAAGATCATCAGGGTTATAGTATATTGCCAATTGAGTTGGAAAAATATGTGGTCTTCGGCTTCTAACTATTAGCCTTGCACTTGCTAGGTACATGCCCTACTACTTGAACTAACTCCCCAATCAATGATATATCACATTTAAATGTTCAATTGTACATTTGTTTAAAAAAATAAAAGTTTAAGATTTGTGGTTTTTTTTTTGTTTGTTTGTTTTTTGTTTTTGTTCCACACCTGGTAACACTCAGGGGTTACTCCTGGCTATGTGTTCAGAAATTGCTCCTGGCTTGAAGGATCATATCGGATTCCAGGGGATAGAACTGAAGTCCTTCCTGTGTCAGCTGCGTACCAGGCAAATGTCCTAATGCTGTGCCATCACTCTGGTCCCTAAGATTTGTTTTAAAATAATTTCTACCATGTCTCAGTATCATGACAATGAAGATATAAAATAAAAATTCCAATTTGATCTAATTTTATATTTAAAATTTCATATCATAACAATACAGAGAAAATTGTAATTCCAAAAGTCCTCATTTCCTAACAAACTAAAGGACTTCCATGCTTCTTTTATTTGCTTTAAAAAGTGCCAGAGACTTTGGTTACTTCCCCTCCCCACTTTTATTTACAATGTAGATTGAGTTATTTGATAAAATAATTTTAGCAATGTAAATAAAGTTTTAATATTATCTCCTATACGGATTATTTATTAGGAAACAGTAGGTAGGGCAAAGTAATACAGACATGGGGCTCTTCTTGTCTTGCATATGGCCAATCTTGGTGGGATCCCAGCACCACATATTTTCCATAACACTGCTGTGAGTAACTGTCAAAGCATTTCAGGACATGGCACACTTCCTTTCCTCCTTTAAAGAATTATCAGTAGGTCTTCCAGTATTTAACATGGCTCACAAATTCAGTGGGTGCTGAAGGGACACTTTAAAGAGATTCCAAGTGAGGTTGAAACTAGAATAGGGTTATTCAAATAAAATGGTCATTCATTTGCATTATGACAATTTTTTTTTTGTCTCTTTTACTGTCAAGCAGATTTCCTCAGAGAAGTTCAGATAGAGGGTTTCACAGAGAGGTGTTTTACTCAGAAAAATTTAGTGGTGAATTGGAGAGAAGGTTTAATAAAGCATGATATAGGTTATATAATGTAGTTTTTAGTCTCTTAGAAGAAGTAGGTAGAAGGTGGTGGCAGGAAGGCAAAGATACTGAGGTGTTTCTAATACAGGCGCAGGGAGATGTGGCAATAATAGAACATTACCAAAGTTTTCCTCTAGAATGAGTCATCGCCAAAAATAATTTTAATCATTATGCGGATCCACATAAATACAAATTTCTGCAATTTTTATAAACTTGTACTTTTAAAAGGTTAGCAAAAGAACAGATAATAAATAAAAGTCTTCAACTGTCCAAGCTTTGTCACATGCATGATAAGTGCCTTACCCTTGACCTGCTGTAGTATTATTGCTCCAGCCCCTCTAACTATTTTAATAAATAAATAAATAAATATTGTTGTTACTCAATATTATTGAAGTGATTAGAGACAGATAAACTTTTTTCTTTATTGTTATATGGCAATGCTATATATGCTAAATGATATGTCTCTCTTCATCACTAGTATTGGTCTAATTTTAACATTCAGCTACTGAAGTTTATGTCTTTTATTTTGCTTTATATTTCTTTATTTTCTGTTCTCTTGAAGCACAGGCATGTGAAGGGCTGAATCTTTAGAAGTTTGTGAGCTATTTTGTATGGAATTCCAATGGGTATGCTAGTAGATCTGGTAAACTTTTAACCAGAATGTTTTGCTTTCACATTTTATATCCAGGAGGATTTATTATTTTAAGTATAAATCAGAGTAAAGAAACTGATACCTATTGCTGAGAAATTACTTTTCTTTATCAGACTTAATATGTATTAAAAAAAGAGCAAAATTTGTGGCATTTGAATAGAAGATTAATGTTATAATTGGACATATACTGTATGTTAATCTAAATGTTCTTTTTGGGAGGGGGCACATGTGACAGTGCTCAGGGGTTACTCCTGACTCTGTCATCAGAAATCACTCCTGGCAGGCTCAGGGGACCATATGGGATGCCAGGGATCAAATCCGGGCTTGTCCCAGGTGTCTGCAAGCAAGACAAGAGCCATACTGCTGTATGGTCTCTCTGGCCCCAAATCTAAAAGTTCTAATGCTCCAAAATTAGAAGTATATATCTCTTCTTTAAAAAGGACACAATAAAACTTAAACATGGTTATAAATGTTTATTTTAGAGATATTTTCATATGTTAAGCAATAATGTATATTTTGAAAAAGTACTTTGTTTTCTTCCTCATGTTTTGGTTAAAAGATTTCATATGCTATAATTCTTTTATATTTCTTAATCCTCTGAGTCCACAAAGTGTTCTTGGTCTTTTCAGCTTTGCCAAGACAAATTCTACAAAGTCTATGTCCTTCCAATTGCATTCTGCTACCAAATGTCAATTTTTGTTTCTATCCAGGGGTCCTGACTGTTTGCAGAAGCCCAGGGAAGACTCCCCCAAGTATAGTAGTTACTCGGTAGAAATGAAATGCCACTCATCTATGGCTCATTTAATCTCTCTCATGATTTTTAGGAAGGCTCTAGATCCATTTTGAGAAGAAAAGACCAAAATCACAGATCCATGAAGGTCAAAGAGGAAGTTAAGAAAGCTATAGCTGTAACAATGTCAAGACATGGAAAATTCTTGTGTAAATCTTCATTAACTTTACTTATGTTGACTCTTATTGATACTCCAATGACTTGTAATTTTGTTGGGTAATTTATGAAGTAGAGGGGAATTTCAGACATTATAAAACATCTGGGTAAAGTCAAAGCTGCTGCAATGGTAATTAGCTCAAAAGAATAAAAAAAAGTGGTTATAATGTTTTTGCTGGAATTTTATTGCAAATTTGACAAGGCAAGGAAAGTAGGAGAGTAGACTTTAGTCCAGTGAGAAATTGAATTCAGAAAACACCAGATACCTTCCTTACTGAGCTGTGCAAATAGAGAAGAGAGTAAGAAAAAAAGACGTAATTCAGAAGAGGAGTTAGAAGAGTAAACTTAAGATTTCCATGGAAATAAGCTGCTCTTTTTTTTTTTTTGCTTCTTTTAAGCTATTGCTTTCAGTTTACTTCAATGCAGTCACTGAAGTAGCGTAGAAAGAAATGTTTGATATGCCAGATCAACCAAAAGTTTTAAAATATCCTTTTGTGTCTCCATTTATAATGCAAATATTAAGTTGGCATTTTGGGTTCATTTCACCATTGTCTCTGAAGTGGGTTAACATACACGGAGTGAGGAAGTGAAGAGAGGCCCACAAGAGAGCACATCTTTGATAGTTCAATAATAATAAAAAAATGTATTTAGGTCTTTTCTAAATAACTCTCACCTCCTAAGAATATAAAGAATGAGAGGAAGAGAACGAAGAATAAATTGTGGTTGCCCTCTATGTTAGCTGAATCACTAAAGATATTGTTCAGTGAATTACCCACTACTTAGATATTCTCAAGTCTAGCCTTTAAGAGCTCATAAAAAACTTTCTTATGTGTTTAGGAAAACCAGTATCTTTATATACTGTCAGAACAGAATCGACATGTTGTTTCAATATAAGTTTGAGAACCAGGAGATATTTTGTTATATAAAGCAAGCTGAGCAATCACCTTAAGCCCATGTTTACATTTTGTTTTATCATGGATAAACATTCCCTCGCTAAAATAGTTTTAAAAAGTAGTAACCTATGTTTGAAACTGATGGAAAGAGACTAGATTATGGTTGAAGCAGTATTGTTAGAGTGGTGTTTTATTCATGAGAATCTCCAATCATTTTTAGGCATACTAAAATAGCCAGAATTAATTAATGTCAGAAGCAGAAATGAGGATTGACAATGATCACACATCCACACTAGGAAGAGGGAGGGCTAAGAGTCCTGTTCAGTAGATAGATTCCGAATTCCATTTTCCCTTTGGAGTTCCTATAGAAAGCCTCTCCCATAATTTGAAACTTCAGTTTCTTTTATGCAGCTGATGGCAAGACCCATTTTCTGACAAATTTCTTAAAAAAAAGTGCCATGGAGAGAAATATTTCAGGAAGCTTCCTCTGAAGTGTTAGTAATAGTCACTGAATCAACAGAAGTTTTACCATTTCTGTTTTATGACTGAACTTCTCAAATGTAACAATTTGTAAGGATAAAAGATATGTCACATTTGAGAAACAGAAAAGTCTGATGGGAAAAATCACAATGGTTCTTTGTCCAAAGAGTTATGATTCTAATCCATTTCAAAATATTTGTGTGCTTAAAACAACCCTATGCGCCCATCTTGTTTCCCTTCCCTCTTAGGAATTGGTTTACATTTCTGTTGCCTTTGGTTCTCTCAGGGAACCGAATTTACACTTCCTTTACATTTTTACTCTATCCCTTTTCATTTTTCTCCACCAGTCTTATTGAGGAAACCATTTTTTTGCTGCTGCCTTTTTCATTTCACCCCTGGGTTAAGTACTTCTTAATAGTTATATAGTATATATAATTATATATATAACACATACCTATATTACATTATTACATATTATATTACATATACATATATAATATATTACATAATTATATATTACATATATAACATATATATAGGGGTGGGCCACACCCAGTTTTTATCAGGCTGACTCCTGGCTCTGTGCTCAGTGATCACTTCTAGTCAGGTTTGTGGAGGAAGTGTAAGGTGCCTGGGATCAGGGCATGTGTCTGTGCAAGCAAGCACTGTATCTGCTGTGTTATCAATTCTGGTTCCACTATCTATTAATATTTTAATGATTATATCTTAGAAGAAAAAGGTCTCCCAAATTTGAGTCTGTTTTTAATTATTTGGATATCACTGTGGTTTTAACAGCTCTGATCAGAGGACAATCTTTATTTTCCCACGCGGCTTGTACTTTCTATTTTTTGTTAACACAAGCTGGCATAAAAGTGTTCAAATGCTAAAACTATTTAGCCTAACAAAATCTATTTGGAGAAATGACTACAAAATACCACGAAAACAATGGTATACTATGTAGTAGGTACTCTTGATCCTTTGCCTAGCTTTCTGCAGTGAGGGGTATGTTTCCCAGATGCTTCCAATGTGGCCGGTAAGCTCCTCAATTAGGAGACTTACTTGGAGAAGCTTGTAAAAACCAGTCCCCTGGTTTCAAAGTGGACAAAATTCTGTGATGCCCTTTAAGGTGGAAGCAACTAAAGTTAACCCCTCTCTGGTGAGTTTCTTCTTTCTTCTCACTTTTCCCCCATGGGAATACTCTTCTCAAAATATAACCCAAAAAGGGAGTTCTACTGTGTTCTCAGAAATTTTCTCTAAGACAAACACCTATAAAATAAAGGAAAATCTTAGAATCATTTGTTTGTTCAATATATCAGAAAAATATTCTTTATAAAGTCTTACATTTGGAGAAATTTTATGAAAAGATATTTTCAGTGTGGCAAAACTTAGGTAGTACTGAGCTACTATATTTGTCTCAAAAAGGAAAAAAAAAGAGGAAATACTTTTTAAGGAGTTACCAATATTTAAAATGTGATTGACCTTTGGGCTAGAGAAATAGTACACAACAGAAGGTGCAGCAAACTCAGATGTAATCTCATGAATCCCATATGATCCCCTGGAGGCACTGCCCAGGAATAATTTTTTGAGTACAGTTAGGAGTCACCCCTGAGAATTCCCCTGTGAGGCACTACAACAACAAGAAGAACAAAAACAACAAAGTGACTGGCCTAGAGAATTCACAGGGTGGGATTGCAGTATACTTCTAAGGATTTGTGTTCTGACTCACTTTACAGTTTTCAGAATAGTTTTAATGACGTGACTTCCAGTAGATCTCATGACAGGCAGGAGCAAGCACCATCCCATTTCCCACATGTGAAGACATTCAGAGAACTTTAAATGATCACTAGTCACAACTAGGGCTGCATAAAATCTGAGCAAGATTGATGCTTAATAGAAATCATGGGCTTCTTTTTATCAGATGTTAGTCTTCATAAATCTATAATAAAGTTAACTTCTGTTGCTTCGTGTTCCATTTCATAACCTAGATTTGATCATGGTCACAATGGACAAATTCATATTAAAAAGGCATAGCCATCCATTGATGTGTAATGAATTATGCTAAAACTTAGTTTAGCATGATAGATATTCATTGCTATTGATCAATTCACAGACTGGATAAAAGAAAATAAAATGATAAGAATCTATGATCTCATACCTTCTATGAATCAAGGACTTGAGGGCTGCATGAGTGCTCCTTTTTTCATAGGCTTTCCAGAAAGCTGCAGCCCAGTATTGGCCGGGGTTATGGTCTCAAGTAAAGACTTGGATTCATGTCTAAGATCACTTTAGGTATTTGTTGACAGGATTTGGTATTGAGAGCTAGGGATCCAATGACTCCATGGCTGAGTTATACCTCAGTTCTTTGATAAGTAGCATTTTCTGATGGATAGTGCCACAGTGTCCATTGATATAAGCAAGTAAAACAGAGAAGGAAACAATAAACAGAGTATAATTCAGAGCTTCATTACATTTAGTTTGGGAAGTAAAAAAATCTTCACTTTTTTTGGTATTTTGTTGGTTTTAATTGACTAATAGGAACCAACCCACATGCAATGGGAGGGGATTATACAAGTCATGAATATCAGGAGACCAGAGGTATTTTAGTGGTTGTCTACCACAGTGCATCACATGAAATTTTTTGTGTGAGGCCCTGTAACTTGACATATCCCTTTGTGCCCTTTAAAATAAAGCAGTCCATTAATTTCAAATACTAATTTCTTGGATTTAAGTCTGTGTGCTCTAATTTAATGCTCTTCTTACTTATTTTCCTCCCACCCACACTTCAATTTCTCCCCCCCCCCCCTTTCTTGCTTCCTCTCCTCTCATGCTTTTCTCTTTACTCACTTCTCCTTTGGACACCCTGTTTTCCTCCTCGTTCCTTTCTCATCCTCACATGGTCACCAGCTTTTTAAAATTCAATGCTTTTGTTTCCAGCCACTGTGAATTTCATGGCCCCCCTTTTTTTGGGGGGCCTTGAACAATAAGCAATGTTAAATACTGGCCCTGAAATTTCTAAAACAAAGTGATTTAACTCAACTATTGAGTCTAGTCTTTCTACCAAGTTTCTTTAAGAAGAGGATACCATGTTGAAGTAGGACAACAAGCTTATTCCAGAGCATTGAAAATTGTATTTTAGAATATGTATATTACTCCATATATAGTTATTACATTTTTTTTTTTGTGGTTTTTGGGTCACACCCGGCAGTGCTCAGGGGTTATTCCTGGCTCCAGGCTCAGAATTGCTCCTGGCAGGCACGGGAGGACCATATATGGGACGCCGGGATTCGAACCGATGACCTCCTGCATGAGAGGCAAACGCCTTACCTCCATGCTATCTCTCCGGCCCCTAGTTATTACATTTTATATTAAGTCTAACCATTCCCATTAGCACTTAACCTGACTGTGTGGGACAAGTAGTTTAGTATTTGGGCCTAGCAGTACTGGGAGAAGAGGCATATGGAATCATTGATCTACGTGGGAGCCTCAAATACACAAAACTTGCACTGTACACTTTTAGTTCTCTTCTTGACACTTATTTTAAACTAGGTAACAGATACAACAAAACTAATCTGTTTCTAACACTGTTTGAATTAATACAGGATTGCAGTACTGTAGCAGAACTCCCATAGATTTGATGATTTTTCTGAAGCTATAGTATGGGATGGATGATTTTCCCAAAACTTAAATGTACCAGTTTAGGAAAAAATAATTAAGAACAAAAAAAAATTAAGAACATATCTGCTTCTATTTTCAGCAATCAAATAGGGTCTTAAAGAAAGGAATCAACTGACCCAGTGGAGATCATATTTTACATGCAGATGATATGTAGTAATTAGCTTGTTATAGTCTAGGGTGACTGCTAGTCATTCTCTTGCCTGTTTGGTGATAATCTCAGGACAAAATGTTATTAAAATATCTTCAACTTACTGATATGTATGGCATAGCCACAGAATAACTAATTTTATCATATGACCTATTGCATAGAAATGTCACAAGTAGAATATTCAGAGAATATTTGCTTAGTGTGTGAGAATGAAGTCTTTAGTGAGTACTGGCATCAAATTCTCTGCTAGTTTGTTGCTTGTCATGCCCTATTCTTTATCTGTGATGCCCAAGGCACTCTTTTTCAGGACACTTGACTTACTAGTCATATTTCAGAAACTACTGATTTGGTGCTTGCTGATGGGGTTTAGACTCTAAGGAGTCCAACTGCTGGATTACATACAGACTAATGACCCATCAGATGCTAAAGGCAAAAGCTTAAAGTGCAGTAGTGAATTAAGCCACAGGACTGTCGGAAAAGAAGAATTTATTATGTCATTAAACTTAATTCAATAAGTTTTGCTTCTGTATATGCACTGCACTGAGGGATAAGTAAGAAATTTATTTAAAACAAGTGTTATCATTTTTTCTGAAACTTGTTCAGGTAAAGAATATTCATAGGTTATTAAGAGAGAGGATTTCGCTGAAAGTAAAAAAAAAAAAAGGCATTAAAAAGAATGATACATTGTGAAACCTGGGCATGACTGCTTAGTCAGGCATGTATTACTAAGATCAGAAACTCTGCATTTCAGAAGGAAACAGGCTTGCCTAATTTAATGATACCCTGAGTGAAGTTTTTGTGGCTTTGCATAAAATCTTTGAGATTCATTGATAGAAAGATAGCAGCAATAATCACAGTTGCTATTTAGAGTATAACATGAAAATTAGATTGAGCACAAAAAAGAAAATAAAAATGAAGTTTTTTGCTGTAAGAATTAAGGTATAAAGGAAATTCTTTCAGTTTAAATATTACTGTGCAACTCATAAGTGTAAATTATTCATTGAATCTTTCCAAATATACCTCACAGTTGCTTTTTAGGAACAGACAAAATGTTTATAAATTGTAATTCTTTTTTTGTGGGTTTGGGTTACACTTGATGGTGCTCAGGGGTTACTTCTGGCTCTGCCCTCAGTTGTTATTACTGGTGGTTCTTGGGAGAACAATATGGAATGCTGGGAATTAAACCCGGCTGCATGCCAGGCAAATGCCCTACCCTCTGTGCTATTGCTCTGGCCCCTATAAATTGTAATTCAAAGATAAATAAGAAAATTGCAAAGTATTTCGCTGTTTATCAATAAAATCTTTCTTTTTATTGATCAAAATAATTTGACGATCTTACCAAAGATCTAAAATAAATGATAACTTTGTAGAAATAAATAATAAAACAAAATAAAGCTCCCATCATTCTAGATATTAGATCTATTAGTAAACAGACTTTTTGTTTTTATATTTTGAGTAATAAAATAAATATTTTGTTAGTGACTATATGTAACAAGATACAAAGAAAGATTAAAACCTCTGTATGTAAATCTGGCAACTTTTTAACTGAACAAATTTCAGAGAAAATGGTTTATGTTATAAAAAAGAGAAAATTAGGTAAGTATGTGTCCAAAAGAACAATCCTTATAATTTAATAAAAATTATTTTCTTAAACACGACTGTTAACCTTCAAGTGTTTACAATGAACATGGGGGTTTACTCTTCAAGCCCAGGATCTTCCTTGATACGCATTTTGCTTGTTTATAACTATGCTTCTTTACTTATTTTCACTTTAGAGAAACCCGTGTTCTCTCTAAAGCATACACTTCTCTTTTTTTCTTCCTTCACAACTTTTTAAATAAGTTTTAATAACTAATATCTTGCTTTACCAATCCTCTTGTCCCCCAGAATATACCTAAAAAAAAAAGCTCTCTCTGGTGGAGGGAAAATACAGGGGTCAGATAGTACAGTATTACCAAATGCCATATGGTTCGCAGAGAACCAGCATGGGTGATTTATGAGCACATAGCCTGGAGTAAGCCCTGAGCACAACTGCGTGTGGCCCGAAAATAAAAAATAAAAATGACATAAAGATGAATATAAAGATAATACCCAAATGCAGTATGTTTTATTTTATTTAGGTATTACTACAGGTGTTGATCTCAATTTATTAATGTAGGTTTCATAATTAATCTGATTTTTCATTTTCTTCTTGTCTTGCACTTGTATTTTTCCCCCTCCTTTCCCCCTTTTTTATATTGAAGTCACAATGTTCCCATTGATTTTAATTTTAAATTATATTAATCTTGGAACATCATCAGAATTATTAAAAACCCACCTTATGGTTGTTCATAAACCTTAATAGTGTAAAAACCATATATGTATACACACATATTCACATAATAACTTTTCCTTAAAGTTAGTTATAACTGTAAGGCAAGGAACACCTTGGAAGAATAGCAAGTTTAGATGGAAAATTTGTGGAAATAGTGATTTCCCATAAAGAACCCTATTCTTCATTTCTTGAGTAAGCATACAGTCCTATATAGTGGTTTCTTTGCCAAGAATAAAAGAGTGGGGCCCGGAGAGATAGCACAGTGGCGTTTGCTTTAAAAGCAGCCGATCCTGGACCAAAGGTGGTTGGTTCGAATCCAGGTATCCCATATGGTCCCCCGTGCCTGCCAGGAGCTATTTCTGAGCAGCCAGCCAGTAGTAACCCCTGAGCAATGCTGGGTGTGGCCCAAAAAAACAAAAAACAAAGCAAAACAAAAAACAAAAAAAGAATAAAAGAGCGAGGAATGCCACAGAGTAAGATCACTATACTGTCTATACAGATTATCAGAGAGGCACTACGTATTCCTTAGCAGATATATAAGTGTCAGAAAGAAAATCAGTTGCTACTCATTAAATTCCTTTTTTAGGGGCCGGAGTGGTGGCACAGAGCAGTAAGGCATCTGCCTTATTGGCACTAGCCTAGGATGGACCAGGATTAGATCCACCACCCCCCCCCCCCATCCCATATGGTCCCCCCAAGCTAGGAACGATTTTTGAGCACATAGCTAGGAGGAATCCCTGAGTGTCACTGGGTGTGCCTCCCCCAAAACCCCCAAACAAAAAAAAAATAGCATTTTAAACATCTTTAGTACTAGTGAAAGTAGTTTGCCCATATTTCTAAAACCATAGCCTTATATCAACTTTGTGAATTTATTCTGTGAATTGAGTAAATGTGTGTAAATTCTGAGTGGTGTAGGAAATAATAAAATATTATGTTCTAATTTAGATGTATTAGTTCAGTGTTCTCAAATTTTAATTTTTATGAGTCATTTGTGATCCTGTTGAAACACAAATAAGTAGTAGGGTTGGGATAGAACCTCAGAGTTGCTTTTCTGAGAAGCCCTGGTGATGCCTGCAGAACTGAGTTGCTAACCAGCAGAACACACTTAGAATAGCAAAGATTTAGGGAATGATTTAGTTATAATGGTCACTATAGCCTAAGGGGTCTCAGTTCTAACTAGACTATGTTTGTCTTTCACGGGTGATTAAGAGGCCTATGTAAGAGCAGTTGCACAATATTATTTAAATTGTAGTTCTTGTTCTTACACTCTGAAAAGCTTATATGATCTTATAATATATATTATATTTGTAATTCATAAAATAAAGTACAATCCATAATCACACTAACCTTTTGTGTAATTTACCTCACATGTATATTTGGAAACTACTAAAGGACTTAGTAAAAATGGGTGCTCTAGGGAAGTAAAACTTGGTTTTGTAATAAAAAAAATGTTTTTGTCTTGCATAAAAATATTTTCTTATGTTTGAAGAATTCTCAGATTTAGAATTAAGATGACAAATTAAGAATTAAGGTGATAAATGAATTGCGATTTTACTTTAGGGCATCTATGTCCAGGACTTAAAGACATTCATTCAAAAGGATGTATGTAAACTGTTATTCATTGCTGCATTCAGTACAATCGCTAAGATATAGAATCAACCTAGATGTTCAACCATAGATGAATGAATTATGAAGATGTAATGGTATAGAGACATGGCAGAATACTATGCAGCTGCAAGAAATGATGAAATTGTGCAATTTACTGCAAACTAGGTGAAACTGGAAGATATCATCTTGAGTGAAGTAAGCCATGATAAGATAAACAAACACAGGATGATATCACTTATCTGTGGTATATAGAATAACTAAATAAGGAAATGCAGTAAAGGAAGGGCTGCCTAGATCATCCCTGACCCTAGATCTTAGGCAGAAGAAAGATAAAGAAGTAAAAAAATAAAGAAATCAAGGCAGGGAGAAAGGGGGTGAGAAAGGGAAGCAATGGGGGAGTTATGGTCCGGGTATGGTTAGATCAGGGCTGTGGAAGAGTGGGATGGCTATACACCTAACACACAGCATCAACACTGAAAACATGAGATCTCAGCTGCAGTCCTGGAACTCTATAATTTGCTTATCTGATGGCAGGGGGTGGAAGGCTGGAAGATGATGGAGTTTGACAACATTTGTGGAGGGGAGTTGATACTGGTGGTAGTATTGGCATTAAAATATGACATGTCTAAAACTCAACAGTTAATAGCTTTGTAAATCACAGTTCTTCTATTTAGTAATTAATACTTTTTTTTTTGGTTTTTGGGCCACACCCATTTGACGCTCAGGGGTTACTCCTGGCTATGTGCTCAGAAATCGCCCCTGGCTTGGGGTACCATATGGGACGCCGGGGGATCGAACCACTGTCCGTCCTATGCTAGCGCTTGCAAGGCAGACACCTTACCTCTAGCGCCACCTTCCCAGCCCCAGTAATTAATACTTTATTTAAACATCATGGTTACAAAGTTGTGCATGATTGAGTTTCAGTCATACAATATATACAGTGTATACCTTCACCAGTGCCCATTTCCCTACCCTCTGCCTGTCTCAGGTAAAGACATTTTACTCTCTCTCTCTCTCTCTCTCTCTCTCTCTCTCTCTCTCTCTCTCTCTCTCTCTATCCTGTCCTTTTTTACCTTTCTAGATACTGATTTGCACTAATGTTAATGGAATAGGGGTACTTCCTATAACTTGATCTCCTTTCAGTACACCATTCTGTCCTGAGTGAAAAGTTTCAACTAGCATAGTCATTGTCATAGTGGTCCCTTGTTTGCCCTAATTGCACCACTCCCCTATTTGTATCAAGCTTTCTACCAATGACTGGTCTTCCTGATCATTTTCTCTATTGCCTTTAGATATTATTGCCATACTATCTTTTATTTCTCTTATATCTCACAAAAGGGTGAGAGCATTCTAAATCTATTCCTCTCCCTCTGACTCATTTAACTCAGCATACTTCTCTCTATGTCCATGTATGTATAATAAGCAAATTTCATGACTCCATTTTTCCTAACTACTGCATAGTATTCCATTGTATAGACGTACCAAAGTTTCTTTAGCCATTCATCTGTTCTTGGGTACTTGGATTGTTTCCAGATTTTGGCTATTGTAAATATTGCCATAATGAACATAGGAATGCAGAGGGCTTTTCTACACAGTGGTTTTGGAGTGTGAGGCTGTATCCATAATAGTATTGCTGGATCATATGGAAGCTTAATTTCTAGTTTTTTGAGGATTATCCATTTTGTTTCCCAAAAGGGTTGCACCAGTTGGCATTCTAACTAGCAGTGAATGAGAGTCCTTTACTCCCTGCATTGGTGCCAGGACTCGATGTTTTTGGTCTTTGTGATATAGATCAGTCTTTGTAGTGTGAGATGGTATCTCATTATTATATTGTTTTGCATCTCCCTGATGATAAGTGATGTGGATCATCTTTTCAAGTGCCTTTTGGCCATTTTAATTTCTACTTTGTTGAAGTTTTTGTTGATTTCTTCTCCCCACTTTTGGATGGGGTAGATGAATTTTCTTCTATCAGTGCCTTGTATATCTTATCAGATGGATATTGGGTGAATAGTTTCTCCATTTTATGGATTGTCTTTGTATCCTAGTCAGTTTCTTTTGGGACAGACATCTTAGTTTAATGTTGTCTTATTTGATTATTTTTGCTTTCATTTGTTTGGCCAGTGATGTTTCTTCATTGAAAGATGTCCTTAACTTCAATGTCATGAAGTATTTTGCCAATATTTTTCTCTATGCACTGTATGTATGTTTTTAGGTCTGATATAAAGGTCTTTAATCAATTTTGATTTGACCTTGTGCATGGTGTTAAAGAGAGGTGTAAGTTCATTTTTTTGCAGGTAGTTGGCCAGATTTCCCAACACTACTTGTTGGGAATATTTCCTTCCTCCACTATGTTTTCTTGTCCATTTCTAAAATATTAATTTTTATATACCTGAATGTCAGTCTCAGAATATTCAAGTCTGGCCCATTGACCTGAGGCTCTATCTTTATTCTAGTATCATGTTGTTTTAAAGATTGTTGCTTTATTGTACAGTTTAAAGTTAAGGAAAGTAGAGACTACCATCTTCTTTTTTTCCCAAGGCTTGCTTTAGCTATTCATGGATGTTTATTTTTCCATATGAATTTCATGAGAGTTGAGTCACTTCTTTGAAATATGTCATGGTATCCTCATATGATGCATTAAATCCATCCAACACTTTGCAAAGTATTGCCATTTTAATGATGTTAGCCATCCCAATTCCTAAACAAGTTTGCATTTCCATTTCCTATGTCCTCTTTTATTTTTAAATGCAGTGTTTTGTAATTTTCTTTGTATAGGTCTTACACCTCTTAGGTTAAATAACTCCAAGGTACTTGATTTTCTGAGGTATAATTGTGAATTTTTTAAATATCCTTTTTTTTCTTTACTATTATCTGTGTATGGACAAGCCATGGATTTTTATTTTTATTTTATTTTATTTTATTTTTATTGTATTAATTTTGGGGTCTGACATTTTACTATACAAATATCTTGTTTGTAGAAGCTATTTTGTGTAGTTGTTAGGATTTTCTAAATATAGTGTCATGTCATCTGCAAAAGAGCTTAATTTCTTCCTTTCCTATCTGGATGCCCTTGATAAATTTTTCTTGACTAATTACCATTACAAATACTTCCAATACTATACTGTATACAAGTAATGAGAGGGAGAAATATTGTCTTGTGCTAGATCTTAGAGGAAAGGCTTTTAGTTTTGTTCCCATTGAGAATAATTTTTGCCATGGGCTTGTGGAAGCATTCTTATTAATGCTTTTATTTCATTGAGTTTTTTCACTATGTACCATCACTGCCTTCCAGACTGCTTTAGATAAGTCTACTGTAAATCTTAAGGATGTTTTCTTGTATGTAATTTCCTTTTTTGCTCTTTCTGCTCTTAGTATTCTATCTCTATCTATGGTTTTTATAATCGTGACTAGGATGTGCCTTGGGTGCTTAAGTTTGTGTTTCTTTTACTGTTACTCTTTGGAAATCCAGAATGTGGTTACATGAGAGTTTCTCAGCAATGATGTCTTTGGCTATTGTTTTCTTCACAGGGTTTCTTTTTCTGGTGCTCTGGTACTCATTTTGTTTTTTAATTTCTTTATTTAAACAATGTGATTTAAACAATGTGATTACAACATAATTGTAGTTATTTCTGTTGTATGTTGTTTCTGTTGAATTTATCACAGAGTTCCATTATTGTCTATTCACTTATATGAAGTAGTTTTTTTCCATTTTCTCTTTGTTTATTTTAAAGCTCTTTTAGAATTTCTATTGATGAAGGTGTTGTCCAGCTCATGGGAGAGCTTACAGATTCTGTCCTCGGCAGCTATTACTCTATTGATGAGGCCTTCCAGTGAGTTTTTCAATTTACCTACCAAGTTTTTAAGTTGTTTTTCCTGCTTGAAGTTTTCTCATTTCTACTCTCTATCCCCTTTAATCTTATTGGCTCTCTGTTCCATGGTTTCTTTGAGTTCTTTTAACATCCTCAGCATTTTCTCTCTAAAGGTCTTATCAGAGAGGCTGTATAGGTGACTGATATTAGTCAGATCTTCAAAACAACTGTTTCATTCACTAAGTGTGGTGGGGTACTATGTTGCTTTCCCATTGTGACTTTGCACTTTGATGGTTTTTATGTGATATGGGGCCACTGACCTGGTGCAGGTTGCCTCACTGATGAAAGTTGATCATGGTAAACAAAAACTCTTTTTGGTCTTGTTTTTATCTCTTAAGTAGCTATAAAGAAGACATTAAAATATAATTTTAAATTATTTATTTAACTAAATTTATTTAGTTTATTTTGTAGAGTTTTAATATTTTAGTTATATTAAAAGAATTGGGAGGCATCTTCCAAGTAATGATAATGGCAACTAGTAGGTACTCTTAGTAAAAAATCAACCAACTATTGGTTCAATACTTGGGCCTTGAATGTGGGTCTGCTGTGTGGATCCAGAAGACTACCGTAGGTGGTGTTTTAAGACATCTAAGGCAGCCTTCCTTGGTACTCAGGGGCATATAGAGAGCTGGGGGTCAAACAAGACTCTCATGCATACAAACTATGTGCCTCTGATTGCAATGATATATCTCTCCACCACTGTATTAAAAATTATGAAAATATGAGTTACCTTTTACCCTGGGGGTATAAGGTAAACTAGAACTACGAGGTATGCTGACTAAATGTTGGAGTTTACGAACAACAGTTGTTGGAAAACTGAAGAGTTTGTGGTTAATTTTTATCCTGCACCTTGATACCTTCCAATGAAAAGTATTACACAAATATCAAGCACTGTGAACTCTGTGGAATTTTTAATTATTAAAACTTGCTAACCACAAACTACTTTGCAGGACTACAGTAGCACTGGTTTATGCTAGTGTCTATAGTTATTAAAAAAATTAATTCTTTGCTCTTTCATTAATTAAACTTTCAAAATTTTAATATGACCACTGACATAAACTACTTTATTCTGCTCAAATATTTCACAAGACTTTAGATATGAATAGCTTGAGTACAGTGTTCCCTCCCTCCCTCCTTCCTTCCCTCTCTTTCCTCCTTTCCTTCCTTCCCTCTCTTTCCTCCTTTCCTTCCTCCTTTCCTCCTTCCTTCCTTCCTTCCTTCCTTCCTTCCTTCCTTCCTTCCTTCCTTCCTTCCTTCCTTCCTTCCTTCCTTCCTTCATTCCTCCCTCCCTCCCTCCCTCCCCTCCTTCCTCCCTTCCTCCCTTCCTTCCTTCCTTCCTTCCTTCCTTCCTTCCTTCCTTCCTTCCCCCCTTCCTTCCCCCCTTCCTTCCCCCCTTCCTTCCCCCTTCCTTCCCCCCTTCCTTCCCCCTTTCCTTCCCCCCTTCCTTCCCCCTTCCTTCCCCCGTCCTTCCCCCCTTCCTTCCCCCCTTCCTTCTCCCCTTCCTTCCCCCCTTCCTTCCCCCCTTCCTTCCCCCCTTCCTTCCCCCTTTCCTTCCCCCCTTCCTTCACCCCTTCCTTCCCCCTTCCTTCCCCCCTTCCTTCCCCCCTTCCTTCTCCCCTTCCTTCCCCCCTTCCTTCCCCCCTTCCCTCCTTCCTTTCCTCCTTCCTTCCCTCCCTCCTTTCCTCCCTCCTTCCTTCCCTCCTTCCTTCCCTCCTTCCTTCCCTCCTTCCTTCCTTCCTTCCTTCCTTCCTTCCTTCCTTCCTTCCTTCCTTCCTCCCTCCCTCCCTCCCTCCCTTCCTTCCTCCCTCCCTTCCTCCCTCCCTCCCTTCCTTCCTCCCTTCCTTCCTCCCTCCCTCCCTCCCTCCCTCCCTCCCTTCCTTCCTCCCTTCCTTCCTTCCCTCCTTCCTTCCCTCCTTCCTTCCTTCCTTCCCCCCTTCATTCCCCCCTTCCTTCCCCCTTTCCTTCCCCCCTTCCTTCCCCCTTCCTTCCCCCTTCCTTCCCCCCTTCCTTCCCCCCTTCCTTCCCCCCTTCCTTCCCCCCTTCCTTCCCCCCTTCCTTCCCCCCTTCCTTCCCCCCTTCCTTCCCCCCTTCCTTCCCCCCTTCCTTCCCCCCTTCCTTCCCCCCTTCCTTCCCCCTTTCCTTCCCCCCTTCCTTCCCCCCTTCCTTCCCCCCTTTCCTTCCCCCCCTTCCTTCCCCCCTTCCCCCCCTTCCTCCCCCCCCTTCCTTCCCCCTTCCTTCCCCCCTTCCTTCCCCCCTTCCTTCCCCCCTTCCTTCCCCCCTTCCCTCCCTCCTTCCCTCCTTCCTTCCCTCCCTCCTTCCCTCCCTCCTTCCTTCCCTCCTTCCTTCCCTCCTTCCTTCCCTCCTTCCTTCCCTCCTTCCTTCCCTCCTTCCTTCCCTCCTTCCCTCCCTCCTTCCTTCCTTCCTTCCTTCCTTCCTTCCTTCCTTCCTTCCTTCCTTCCTTCCTTCCTTCCTTCCTTCCTTCCTTCCTTTTCTTTCCTTTCCTTTCCCTTCCCTTCTCCTCTTCTTTTTTCTTTCTTTCTTTTCTTTTCTGCAGTGCTCAGGAAGCACTATTGACTCCACTCAGGCTGGTCATGTGTAAGGCAAATAATCTACACATTGTACATTCACTCTGCCCTATAGGTACTTGTACGTCATATCAGATGAATTCTATTCAAAATTTATACTAACTGATGCTGGCTATAGTAAACAATCTTGCCCCAATAATGATGTCCTAGCTTTATACTAGCTTTCTCTCTTGAGGTGGACCTCTAAAGTCTACAATTTATCTTTCTCTAGCTAGTTGTTAAGTACATGCCAGGACAGGCAGCTTGAAAGAGTCTTGATTAGTTAACATAATTGGGAACAAAGTATTGATTCATTTGTATTTTTGGTTTACTTAGAAAATATTCTAGAATGCCCAACAATATAATGAAGGCAACATAGTACATGAAAATACTTTATTTCTGGAGCAGTTGCATTAGTTACATACATTGTTTTTGTCATATATTTTAGGAAGATAGCATTTGCACAGCCACAGATCAGCAATTTATAAAGTACTCAATTGAATATTGAGCAAATAAATTTTGAGAGATAGGTCATAAAGTAAGATACTGAATTGTCTGATAATTTTACTAATCAGCCTAATTAGAAGCAAACTGTTATATAATACTCACTTATAGCCCCACTTACTCACTTACACATGCATGATCATAACATATTGATTTTTTAATAATAATTTTTATTGTGACCAAAGAGTGAATAACAGATCTTTCAGAGTAGTATTTAAGGTATATAGTGACAATGAATCAGGGCCATTCTTACCACCAGTTATCCTCCCTCTAGCATGTGTCCCATATCTCCCTTTATTCCCCTGGAGTGCTAGTGAAACTGTTCCCCTCCATGTATAGTTTGTTGTAGAAAGGGTATTGATTCTGTTGTTGACTTTAGGTTTGATGTTTAAGTCAGATAATTTTTTTAATTCCACTCAATGTTCATATGGCTGTTTGGTCCTGTACCGTTCATTTTAATTTTTCCCCTCAATTCATGAGGTTATACTTACTCACTCACATACGCATGCATGATCATAACATATTGATTCTTGCCCACATAAAGAGAAAATTTTTATAAATGCCAATGAGAAATTACCAATATTTAACAATTTGCTTTTGGACCACTCCCAGCAGAATTCAGGAACCACTTCTGGCTCTGTGTTCAGGAGATTGTGCTCAGGGTATCAATGTTGGAATAGAACCTGTGCCTTCTCACTTAAACCATAGCCATTTCTAAACATGCTCTAATTTGATTGAGCTATATAATTCCCTCCTCCTGATGGATTGTAAGCAAAACAACAACAGTATCACAATGTGCTACTAAATAATTGGTAGGTTGAAAGTGCTTGTTTAACCAAACCTGACCAAAATGTAAATCCTGGTCCCACCACTCTAACTGTATTTCTCTCACTACACCCCTTTTCCATTCTGCTTCAGAAGCTGAAATATTTTCACTCCCAGATAAAAACACCTTCTATGCACCTAGTAAAACATATAAGGAAGTAGATCTTTAAAAATTTCAAAAATTTATGAAAATAGCAATTTAGTAAATTTAGTAAATCTAGACATTCACTAATGTCTATGGCATATTGTCTCCCACCTCAATTGGTATCACACACATAGGAACAGGTCAATTTTGTTTTCTTTGTTTTGGAGTTAGCTCCAAATCACGATCAGAGCACAACTTTTGAGCTTTTTAATATTTTATATTTTCTGAGGATTTCTCCTCCCCGCCACTGATATTATTTGAATATAAGATGTTGCATTTCAGTTAGCACTTGATTTATATAGTTTTGTTGAAGGTTTGTAACACTTTAATGCTAGTTGTTGAATTTACTCAGGTGGTAGTTATTAACTGCCATGTCATGGTTCATGGTGAACAAGTTAGGTCAACAAACTTGTTTTTTATCCTGACTGGTTTTAATTTGAAAGGGAGTTTGTTACCTATTTGATAATGCTTCACTGCAGTTCACCTATTTCAGGTAGATTAATAGCTTGTTCAGAATTGAGGCACCCAGAGACCCTGTTGTCACTGTGAACTGTAGGTTCAAGGTTCGAACTTCATAGAGGATGAAAGTTCTTGTTTTCCTTCTACCTGTGTGCCAGTTGCATGCCTTAGTGAATCTTTATACTTGGGAATGCTTGAATAGTCACAGGTTTAAAATCTTATAGGAACATTGAGAACTCTCTTAGAGAATTGAGAAACTCATGCACTTTCATAGCGTTTTTTATATGGGAGGACTTCATCTTGAAGCAAATGAGGTGTAACTGTGAAGAAACTTCATATATACCTAGAGTATCCTAATGAATCCCTTAAAAAAGGTTCAAAATTTCTCTAACATATTTTATTTAAATAATGATATTGGAGGTAGATTTTAGATTGAACTGAATAGTTTAGAAGATATTTTTATTTTGAATCAATTCACATTGGTGACATAGCAACAATTCCATAATTGTGTATATAAAGTCATCTTTCACACATTTGAAAATGATATCAGCCATTTGGGGGAGACTGGGTGGGAGGGAAGAGGGCATTAGGGAGGTGAGAGGGAAACTGGGGACATTGGTGGTGGGAAATGCAGACTGCGAAGGTTGTACATTGTACAGACTGAAACTCAATCATGATAAAATTTATCTGTGGAAAAATTATTATGAACAACCTTGTACTCATGGTATTTAAATAAAAAATTGTATAAACCATTCACCCAAACTCTTATTTTCATGGAGAAGCACATAATAATTTTTAGTAGCAATGGATGCCATATAATATAACCATCTAATTGTGAAATAATCTCCATTTCTTTCATAAAATAATTTTATACATCTCATTGTAACTAAAATTACCACTCAAATTTTGCCTCTTACATATTTAAATTCAACACTACTCTTTGAAAATTAAACTACAATAGAAGTATTAAAGATGTACAGAAAAAACAGCTTGACAATCTTTTAAATGAATATATTTCTAAAGAAACTCTCTATTTTAAATAAGGATCTATAGTTGGATCTCTTACCAGTCTAAAATGTAGTTTACCTACATAGATTGGCTATCTAGGAGCTTGTAAACAAATTCATAAATTTGTCATGCTGATTATAGTGTTGGCAAACACAATGGCTGATCATGTTATAAATGTTTATCAACACCCGCACTCACCCACCTGCTAAGAGGTGCTACGCTTTAATGAAATTGTTTGACTATCAAGGCTGGTTGCTAAGATACAATGTTCTTGTTACTAGGGATGTGATGCTTGCAGATTTCTGTTATCAAATAATGATTAGAGATGTGCTAACCTCAAGGTGCTCAGTGCAGTGAAAGGTTTACTGAGCTACAAATTAGTAAACTGTCTGCTTGAGCAGGCACTGGCAGAAGAAACATGTGCCTCATTCATACACGACTGGCATTTGAAAAGACGACAAGAGAGGACAGGGAGCAATGCCATAAATGACAGGTCCTTGAAAGTTTGCCATGGAAGGTTTACCTTCTCTATTGCTCGGCAGGATACATCTTTAGTCAGCTGGGGAATTTGTTGAAATTCACTGCCAATAATTCCTTTCTTGTGAAAAACCCTCATTTTTTATGGTTCCTTTTAATTGGCTGTTGTGGAATTTTTAACATTAGATACATCATCTCTTTTGTGAAAATAAAATTCAACAGAAAGAATGGAGGTTTTTTTGTTTAATGCCAGGTTTAAGATACTTTTTAGTATAAATGTCATATTTAATACAATAAACGTTTCCAACAAAGAATTTTTTAATATTGAGAAATGTTCTCCAGAATTTTAATATATTAAAAGTCATTATGTAAGTGTTGGCATGCTTTCATTTTGTTTTTGTATCTTAAAGAATATAATGGCAGGGCCCGGAGAGATAGCACAGCAGTGTTTGCCTTGCAAGCAGCCGATCCAGGACCAAAGGTGGTTGGTTCGAATCCCGGTGTTTTATATGGTCCCCCGTGCCTGCCAGGAGCTATTTCTGAGCAGACAGCCAGGAGTAACCCCTGAGCAATGCCGGGTGTGGCCCAAAAACCAAAAAAAAAAAAAAAAAAGAAATAAAAAAGAAAAGAAACAAAAGAATATAATGGCAATGGCCAAGCCATGTTCTTTGTATTTATCTCATTGCTCATATTGTGAAAGTGGGATCTGGGTTTCAGCATTACATACATACTGGGGACACTCTGCAAAATGTTTTTATTATAATATCATGCTTTACCAAGTAGTTCATAATACAGTTGTTTTAGGCCTTCCTTCTACCAGTGTCCCCACTTCCCTATCCACATTCCTGCCTACTCACTGGCATGCACACACAAATTTACTTCTCATTGTTACAACACAAAGGCAAATGGAATCATTAGGACTTAGATTACTAAGGGTTAATTTGTAATAGTTATTATATCTCTCAGTTGTTATTAACGTAATTGTCTAAGGATTTCCTGAACTGTGGTTGGTGCTAGTTAAACCTGTTATTGTTCAGATTCACTGAGCTTGATGGTCTTTTATGCAACTTTCCCAATAGATTAGCTGTGGTCAACTTGGGCTGACTCTACTATGAACATTTGAATTGTTGTGTGGCACATGTGGGTATGTGGTCTAGTATCTATAGATATGGAAAACAATTGGTGGATTGGCAGTTTGATAAATTTGAGTTATAGAGCTGGATTTATGGTGTCGAGTGGCTGTGGGTTGCTGTGTCTTTAGGCAAAAGGGGAATCTGTCTTCCCCTCAATCGGAGAAGACACTGGGTTCTCAGCCCAGATCAGTCTACCAGGGAAGAGTTGATTGCTATTAGTTCCTTTTGGAGCTTCATAGTGGAATTGGACTTACTGCCAAGAAGATGGTGGATGTGGGTGGGGCTGCTGGATTCTTACTGGTGAGGGAATTAGGGAAACTTTAAACAAAACACTGTTAAAGAAAATCTGATTTTATGATTACATGATACAGAAATACCCTGGACAATAATATTTCAGAAACTTGTGGCAAAGTTTGGTACCTTTTAAAATTTTTATAGTTGTTACTTCAGAAATATCAACTATTTGGATCAGATCAGATGAATAATAATTTTACTCTTGAAAATTCTCAGTAAAGATAGGAATTTAGATATATATATATATAAAATGATGAGAATGTTAAAATAAAATAATTCTAAGATATAACATCAAGCCTTCCATTAGATAATGAACAGTATAAATACAGAGATAAAGTTTGATTTTTGATCACTATGTTATCTGCCAGATGATTGCATGCACCAAAAGGGCATGAGTGAATGACTGATTATGAGTGAATTAATGATTTCTAAATGCAGAGCATTTTAGTAATATCTGATTTAGTTACTTAGGAGCTTCTAAGATATTTTTCCTCCTGCAAGTTGTATAGACTATAAAAAAATTTTCAAAAGTGATGCTTTTTGTATTCCAGTTTTACAGTGTGGAATGTAAAGTTCAGAGGAATAAAATAATGAATTCTCAGTGTTAGACAATTTATGTGTGGCAAAACTGGATTAGAATCTCTTTTGTAAGGCTGATCATAGTTCCAGAACTCCCATTGCCTTTGATACAAGGAGAGCTTTGTTGGAAAGTCAGGGCCTACAGTACAGTAGTCATGGTTGGGAATACATTTAAATGCAGCAAGTGTTCTCTCTCTACTTTATATCAAACTTATAGGTAGAAATGCAAAGTCCAAAAAGAATTTATATAGTCCTGTGTCAAGATTTTTCCAATTTATTTGTTAAAATCTGATATACTAATTTAAAGTGGTTGATTCAATGTGATTTCCAGTGTCAATACATTTTGTGTGAGCAGAGATAAAAAAATTCTTATTGTGGATAGGTTTGAAGAAGGCATTAGAAGGAGAGAAATATGATTGGTGTTATGACTTTGCTATTTGTAAGATAGGATGTTCTTATTATTCATACATTTCAGAAAATATTTTGTCTACATGTTTTTCTTATGGTAATTTTAGGTGAGTTAGAGATATATGTTTGAACATACCAAGAAATCAATAGATGTCATTTAAAAGCATATTTACTATGATCTACAGAATAGCTTTCTTATATCTGTTCTAGCCCAAATATTGTTTCTGGAGCAAATATAGTCTCTTTAATGATATACTTTTTTTATATTGTTCATGGTTTGGTTCAATGAAACTTATTCATACTGATAAGTACAAAAGAAATATGAGGGGCAGGTGCGATGGTGCAGCAGTAGGGTGTTTGCCTTGCATGCAGCAGATCCAGGGTGGACTTGGTTCAATCCTTGGCATCCCATATGGTCCCTCAAGCCAGGAGTGATTTCTGAGCACATAGCCAGGCAGAACCCCTGAGAGTCATTGGGTGTGACCCCCTCCAAAAAAAGAGAGAGATATGTGATAAAATCATCCCAATGTTCTTATTTGAAGCTTTTATGCTTCAAACAGTACATTGACAAGCCGGCAAATGTCAATTATATCTGGACAAAGATATGTAGAAGTGTGGCTTAGGCAGAAGTGTGCTGTTATTATAGAAGTGACTAATGTTGGATAAGTTCTCTTCTTCCTACTCAAAGGGATCTCAAGAGGTTTAACTTAAAAGCTAAACATTAATGTCAGAGTTGCTTCAAAATTTAAAATAATTTAAGGTTTGCATGCCCAATTTCAAAGATGAAGAGGTAGACAAACCATAAACTCAACAAATCTCTCTCTGTCTCTCTGTTCTCTATATCTCTCTATTTCTGCCTCTGTCTCTCTCTTTTAGGGTCATATCAGATATGTTCAGGGGCTACTCCTGGCTCTGTGCTATCATTTCAGCCCCTTCAACAAATCTCTTAATGTGTCATGACTGTAAGATTTATAACGTGATATCCTATATACTGGCTTTTCTTAGAAAATAACTGTTGTGTTATTTAATAACCCACAATTTGTTTTTTCCCCAGTTCCTTGTTTTTAATAATCTTTCAGTGCTTTCTTATATTTGAGCCTTCTTCATGCCTGCAGTAGCAGTGTATTTTATCTTTTGTCTACATAAGTGTGCTAAATATTTGACCTACTGATTTAAAAGTCAGCTTGTCTAAATCAAAAATGTCCCTACATTTAATTTTTAAGACTATTTTAGAACATGTATTATTTATCATGAGTAAATTACAAAATTGGCTATTAACTAAAGTTTGTGCTACTTAGATAATTCATTTTATTCACCCAAACACCCATTTTTTTTTAATATTTAGGGATGGCCCTATATATAGATGTACTGAGCTCCCTACATATAATTCAGATCATGTCAAAGCATAAACCTCTCTGAGTGTGGGCATTCTGTTATCTACAGCATCTGTTCCTTCTTTTTTGAAGAGAAAAGTTTGACTTCTGTTTAAATTTATGTTATATTGAGTAAGTTGTATTGCTCGTGATTATATGTGGCTCAGTTGTGTCACATGGCGTGACCTACTATAACCTGACTTAATGTAGTCCACATGTTGTCCTGAACACACGCATGAAACATTCCACTTCTACAAGGGACTATGTGAGCAGGTGATTTCTCTAAATGGCAAACACTCCAGTGGTTTTATTTTAATCCTCTACGACTTTAGCTAAAAATACCTTCAAAAGCCCACCCAAAACATTTCCCTCGGTTATTTTTGACAATTGTTAAATGGCTTACAAAGCGCTATGAGAAATGCAAAAGGGGAAGTTTTGAATTATTTACATCATTTGATAAGATGTTACCACAGTTAAAAATCCACTTGGTTGAAATCACAAATTTATTTGCTTCACATAATTAGTCCCAGGAAGTGGCATTATGAAATGATTAATAGTTCAAAGCTACTTGGATTTCAGCATGTTGGTGGTTCTATTTTCTTATCAAACTAAACAACCAAAAACTTGCATAAAAATCAGCATGTCCCAGTAAATAGCTTTCATTGAAATACACATGAGTTTTTCTAATATATTAATTGCTCTTCTCTGAGAACAATGAACATAGTTGATTCTGTATTCATTCTGAAGTGTTTGGCCAACAATGATAAAATTGTACATTTGAGCCTTTGAGACATATTTACCTGGTTACAGAAATGACCAATGGAGTAAATTGGTATTCCACTTGGTATTCCATGTGGCATACTTGTGGTAGAATTGTTCTTTGTAACTAAGAAAACTGATCAAGATCAGATCTGAGATATAGTATCTTTTTCTCCAGTACCACATTATCAGCAAGTCAGGCATTGGCTAAATGGCAAATTCAGAAAAATTCCTCAGAGCATGGGTCTAGTAATAATTCCAAGTATAGCTGACACTAGCCCTGGGCGTTCCTGTGCAAGTTACTTCAGTTCTCGGAACCTTAATTCTTATTTTAAAATCAAATGCTATTACACAGTACAAATAGAATTCTTTTAATGAAGGAGAAAACTAAAGTATAGGAAGTAATGTACAAAATACTTGACTTAAATAAGAGGCATTTAAAAAAGTGAACTTTCAGTTTTGTTTTAGTTCATTTAGAGATAGAGAAAAGAGCAATTTCATTAAACTCAGTAAAATAATACATAACCAAGATACTTTAAGTTTCCTATCGCTTGTTTATAAAATAATTATACACATCATTTCTCCTAAACTTTAATTTTTTGATATCTAGCAGGTAAAATATTTACCTTTACCAGGATTTGATCCTTGGTGCTTCATATGTTCCCTGGAGCACTACTAGAAGTAAGCCCTGAGCAAAGCCTGATGTGTTCCCTAAACAGACAAAACTAAACAAAAAAAAGCTTGAAAATATGCATATAATTTATTGCACCTAATACCAACTGAGATTCTTGAATCCCATTCCAGTGTAATTTTTATATGATGTTAACTCTTAATTGATAGCCAGTTCAATATATTTTAATGTATAAAATTTATTAAATGATTAAATGATTTAATTCATGAAAAATAAAATTAGGCAGCATAAGCTTAGCATTTCAAAATAATGCAGCATTTCTACAAATGGCATAACAACACTGAGGAAAACTGAGGAAGAAAAGTAAGATACAAAAATTTATAATATGTCTGAAATAGAAATGACAGTCTATTTAGAAAAGTGATCAAGAAAAGACATGCACAAAAATAACTTGTGCTCACAGAAGCCAAATTATGCAATGTATATTGAGAGAGTACATAGGTTTGGTGGGGAAGTGAGAATTCATTTAGAAAATGAATTTTGAAAAGAGAATATTGTTTACCTAGTGAGAGAGGAAGAAAGATATCCAACTGAGAGGAAAAACCTGATGTGAAAGTGAGTAGTGCAAAGGAGTCAGTTACTATGAAATACTTTGCTGTGACAATAGCTATGGATTTGGGCAAGGGTAAATAGATTTTTATGTGTGGGATAAACATACTATTAAACATACTATGTAATAAGTTGGGAAGAGAATAGATACTGAAGTCAGATGATAGGAGTTTAATGTAGCATCCATTACTTAATAATTTCTCAACTCTGTACAAGTAACTAAATTCTCTAAAACTGTTTCTCATCAGTTTAATGGATCACATACACATGGTTATATCAATGACATAATATATAAAATGTTCAAAAAATTTCTACATAATTGGGGTACTGTAAATTTGTTATTTTCCTCCCATGAGATACTTTATAATACATGATATGTAATTGTAAGAAATATTTATTTACTTAATAAATATATATTAATTGAGGAACTAATTTAATATTTTAATGTAGAACAATAAATAATGAGCCTGCCACAAGATGGTACTGGGAATATTATAGGAATAATATTATAGAATATTTCAAAGATAAGCAATATTTTGTGTTTGATTGAACTAAAGTGTAAGAATAACTAAAACACCTAAAAAATAAACAAGATTCATCAAAATAATATTTTGTTAAAGTGAAATAAACATTTTTATTAATTTGTGGATAAAGATATTTGATTTTTTGCTGAATTTCTGTGATTTATAATACTGTTAATGTTTCTCATGTACAAATGCTCTTTTATTTTAGAGAAGAATTATTTGTAGAGCATGATAAAAATGCTTAGCCAAAATCAATAAGTGGTGACAAACACACTAAGGTTACATATAAGTACAGAAAGCAATATGTAATTAAGCCAAGTACATGGATGGTTTCTGTGGAATTGTAAGCTTTAAGGACACTTAAAGTCTATGAGGTATATCTTTGAGTAGACTTTTGTTGACACAGTTCACTAAATCTTAATTTTTCTTTGTTATTTTATATTGTTTGTTTTTCATGACACATATGGCAATGCTCAGTGGTTACTCTCCTAAGCATTTAGGAATTATTCCTGGCGGAGCTCAGGTGACCATACGGGTTGCTGGCAATCAAACCAGTGTAGGCCACATGCAAGACATCTATTGTATTCTTTCTCCCTGACTTGTCTTAATTCATTCCTATTAGAGAAGTGTTAATAAATTATTTTATCTATTTTGAGACATAACATGTAAGAAACTTGCATAGAAAAACAAATTAAGGGGCCGGAGCAGTGGCACAAGTGGTAAAGCATCTGCCTTGCGTGAGCTAGCCTAGGACAGATGGTGGTTCAATCCCTCGGTGTCCTATATGGTCCCCCAATTTTTGAGCGCATAGCCAGGAGTAAGCCCTGAGCGTCACCGGATGTGGCCGAAAAAGAAAAAGAATTAAAAAAGAAAAACAAATTAAGTGGACGGTGGTAATGAGAATATATGTGGTTGACTCTTCTAATTTTTTCCTGTATTCTGAAAAGATTTTGTTTAAGAGAAGAGAAAGAAAGAAAAAAGATGTCAGTGAGCACCAGTGGAAGGCAGGAAACTTTTTCCTTTTGTATCCTTTTTACAAGTTGAAAAGGGTTAGCACTTTTCATTGAGTTTAAAGCAGGTTGGTTAGCACAGTATCTAAAAGGAAAATAAATGGAAGATAATAGAGTGTAAGAGCGAGAGTAAGATAAAGATGAAGCAGAGAGAGAGAGAAAGAGAGAGAGAAAGAGAGAGAGAAAGAGAGAGAGAGAGAGAAATGTCTGTCACTGAGATGGTGGGAAGGCAGGAAGGAAACTGGGAACATTGATGGTAGGAAATGTGCACTGGTGAAGGGATGGGTGTTGTACATTGTATGATTGAAACCCAACCACGAACTACTTTGTAAGTGTATCTCATGGTGATTTTATTAAAAAATTGTCACATAAATTAAAATAAATACATTTATGATAAATAATAGCAGGAAAGTTGGTAAACTAGGTGTTAGGATATTGAGACAATCTTCTAGTATCTAGTTATTTAGGTTACTTAACTTATTAGGAATATCCTAGGTCCATGCTTGTGACATTCTACATATAGTTGCATTTAAAGGTTTCCATAATTCTTTGAATTATCTCTTTCTCTTTTTGAGTCAGTCAGTATGTCTTTTTTTAATAGTTATTGGTGGTCTTGTATTGGACTTTTTTTTTTTTTTGCAAGAATGCATTGCCAACATCATTTGGATTATAGTATATGAATTCAGGTAACATCATATAGATTGTTGTAACAAACAGTTTCATTATTGGATTGGGAATAATCAGTTTCTAGGACTTAGATTATTCTAGCCAATGGTAGTGACCTCAGTATTCATAAACAAGGTGCTATTTTATTATCTTTCTTTTTATTTTAGAGCCATGGGAACATATGAATCAATATCATAAAATGAATACTAATTCAATCCTATTAGAAATAGATTTCTTATATCAAAAGCTAAAATTTAACCAAAGTATAAATGCAATTTTCATTAAAGACTGAATAATTACAAAAAGGATAAAATCCAATAAATTCTAAGAGTCATGATCATTAGTGTAGGGTATGGCCTTGGCAGTCTCCAATCCCTACCACTAGTGTTAGCACTCCCATTTCAAGGGAAGAACTACACCAGAAATGGCACCTACAAAACCAATAATTTTAGCTATTGAAATAACTATAAAGAATAGTGATTTTTTGGGTCCTTATTTAATTTTCCAAATTTTTGTTATAGAGAATTTTCCCCCATGTGATACTTAAATCATTCAAGGTGAGGCATACTTTGTGCAGAGGTCGTTTAACTCTGTTTTCTATCTATATTCTGTATTTTCCAAAATATCTGTTTGATGATCTACTGCAATAGGCATTGTTGTGGTGAGGCTCTTGTCCCTGATGGAAAGTAATGAGACCATACTTGTTCCTTTTTCACTTTTTATATGGAATGCATAAATGCAGGTGGTTTCTGGGTGCTTGGGAGCTTGTTTGTCCTTCTGACTTTGTACATTGAAGAAGTTTTTTCAATCTTTAAGAGTGACTTTTAAATTTTACCCAAAGATTTGAGTTATAGTACAGATAGATATACACACTTTTTTCACAGTTTAGTTTTGATTAATGAAAGGCCCTACTGATGACATAAAAATCTTTTAATGGATTAAGCATTGAAGTTTATCTTTTTTCTTTTTTTTTTTATTTAAACAACTTTATTACGTACATGATTGTGTTTGGGTTTCAGTCATGTAAAGAACACCACCCATCACCAGTGCAACATTCCCATCACCAATGTCCCAAATCTCCCTCCTCCCCAACCAACCCCCGGCTGTACTCTAGACAGGTTTTCTATTTTGTTCGTACATTCTCATTATTAGAATAGTTCAAAACGTAGTTATTTCTCTAACTAAACTCATCCCTGTTTGTGGTGAGTTTCCTGAGGTGAGCTGTAACTTCCAGCTCTTTTCGTTTCATGTCTGAAAGTTTTTATTGCAAGAATGTCTTTCATTTTTCTTAAAACCAATAGATGGGTGAGACCATTCTGCATCTTTCTCTCTCTCTCTGACTTTTTTCACTCAGCATAATAGATTCCATGTACATCTATGTATGGGAAAATTTCATGACTTCATCTCTCCTGACAGCAGCATAATATTCCATTGTGTATATGTACCACAGTTTCTTTTGCCATTCATCTGTTGAAGGGTATCTTGGCTTTTTCCAGAGTCTTGCTATGGTAAATAGTGCTGCAATGAATATAGGTGTAAGGAAGAGATTTTGTATTGTATTTTTGTGTTCCTAGGATAAATTCCTAGGAGTGGTATAGCTGGGTCGTATGGGAGCTCAATTTCCAGTTTTCAGAGGTATCTCCATATTGCTTTCCATAAAGGTTGAACTAGATGGCATTCCCACCAGCAGTGGATAAGAGTTTCTTTCTCTCCACATCCCCATCAACTGCTTGTTCTTATTCTTTGTGATGTGTGCCAATCTCTGGGGTGTGAGGTGGTATTTCATGGTTGTTTTGATTTGCATCTCCCTGATGATTAGAGAGGTGGAGCATTTTTTCATGTGTCTTTTGGCCATTTGTATTTCTTCTTTGTCAAAGTGTCCATTTCTTCTCTCCATTTTTTAAATGCGATTAGATGTTTTTTTTTTTCTTGTAAATTTCTGTCAGTGCCTTGTATATTTTGGAGATTAGCCCCTTATCTGATGGGTATTGGGTGAATAGTTTCTCCCACTCAGTGGGTGGCTCTTGTATCCTGGGCGCTATTTCTTTTCAGGTGCAGAGGCTTCTCAGCTTAATATATTCCCATCTGTTAATCTCTGCTTTCACTTGCTTGGAGAGTGCAGTTTCCTCTTTGAAGATGCCTTTAGTCTCAATGTCCTGGAGTATTTTAACTTCGTGTTGTTCTATGTATCTTATGGTTTTGGTCTGATATCGAGTTCTTTAATCCATTTTGATTTAACGTTCGTACATGATGTTAGCTGGGGGTCTAAGTTCAATTTTTTGCAAGTGGCTAGACAGTTGTGCCAACACCACTTGTTGAAGAGGCTTTCTTTGCTCTATTTAGGATTTCTTGCTCCTTTATCAAAAGTTAGGTGATTGTATGTCTGGGGAACACTCTCTGAGTATTCAAGTCTATTACACTGATCTGAGGGCCTCTTTTTATTCCAATACCATGTTGTTTTGATAACTATTGCTTTGTAGTACAGTTTAAAGTTTGGGAAAGTAATTCCTCCCATATTCTTTTTCTCAATGATTGCTTTAGCTATTCTAGGGTGTTTATTGTTCCATATGAATTTCAAAAGGGCCTGATCCACTTCTTTGAAGAATTTCATGGATATCATTAGAGGAATCACATTAAATCTGTACAATGCTTTGGGGAGTATTGGCATTTTGATGAAGTTAATCCTGCCAATTCATGAGCTGAGTATGTGTTTCCATTTCCGAGTGTCCTCTCTTATTTCTTGCAGCAGAGTTTTTATAGTTTTCTTTGTATAGGTCCTTCATATTTTTGGTCAAGTTTATTCCACGATATTTGAGTTTGTGTGGCACTATTGTGAATGGGGTTGTTTTCTTAATGTCCATTTCTTCCTTATTAGTATTGGTGTATAGAAAGGCCATTGATTTTTGTGTGTTAATTTTGTAGCCTGCCACCTTGCTATATGAGTCTATTGTTTCTAGAAGCTTTTTCGTAGAGACTTTAGGGTTTTCTAGGTAGAGTATCATGTCATCTGCAAACAGCGAGAGCTAGACTTCTTCCTTTCTTATCAGGATTCCCTTGATAGCTTTTTCTTTTCTAATCGCTATAGCAAGTACTTCCAGTGCTATGTTCAATAGGAGTGGTGTGAGAGGACAGCCTTGTCTTGTGCCAGAATTTAGAGGAAAGGCTTTCAGTTTTTCTCCATTGAGGACAATATTTGTGTCTGGCTTGTGGTAGATGGCCTTAATTATATTGAGAAAGGTTCTTTCCATTCCCATCTTGCTGAGAGTTTTGATCAAGAATGGGTGTTGGACCTTGTCAAATGCTTTCTCTGCATCTATTGATATGATTATGTGATTTCTATTTTTCTTGTTGTTGATGTTGTGTATTACATTGATAGATACGGGTGTTAAACCAGCCTTGCATTCCTGGGATGAAACCTACTTGATTGTAGTGGATGATCTTCTTAATGAGGCATTGAATCCTATTTGCCAGGATTTTGTTGAGGATCTTTGCATCTGCATTCATCAGTGATATTGGTCTGTAATTTTCTTTTTTGGTAGCATCTCTGTCTGGTTTAGGTATCAAGGTGATGTTGGCTTCATAAAAGCTCTTTGGAAGAGTCTTTGGAAAGAGTATTGCCAGGATTGGTAGAATTTCCACTTGAAAGGTTTGAAAGAATACATTATTACATCCATCTGGGCCTGGACTTTTGTTTTTGGGCAGACATTTGATTACTGTCTTAATTTCCTCAATAATGATGGGTGTGTTTAGATATGCTACATCCTCTTCATTCAACAGTGGAAGATTATGAGTCCAAAAATTTATTCATTTCTTCCAGATTTTCATTTTTAGTAGCATAGAATTTCTCAAAGTAGTTTCTGATTACCCTTTGGATCTCTACCATATCAGTAGTGATCTCTTCTTTTCCATTCCTAATACGAGTTATCACGTTTCTCTCTCTCTCTTTCGTTGTTAGTTTTTCCAGTGGTCTATCAATCTTGTTTATTTTTTCAAAGAACCAACTTCTGCTTTTGTTGATCTTTTGGATTGTTTTTTGGGTTTCCACTTCATTGATTTCTGCTCTCAGCTTTGTTATTTCGTTCTGTCTCCCTATTTTTGGTTTCTTTTGTTGAGTACTTTCTAATTCTATGAGCTGCGTCATTAAGCTATTTAGGTATGCCCCTTCTTCTTCCTGATGTATGCTCGCAAAGCTATAAATTTTCCTCTCAGTAACACTTTTGCTGTGTCCCATAGGTTCTGATAGTTTGTGTCTCCATTGTCATTTCTTTCTAGGTAGGTTTTGATTTCCTCTTTGATTTCATCTCGGACCCACTGGTTATTCAGTATTAGGCTGTTTAACTTCCAGGTATTAAAGTTTTTCTTTTGTGTCCCTTTATAGTTCACATATAATTTCAGGGCCTTGTGGTCAGTGAAGGTAGCCTGCAAAATTTCTATTCTCTTGATATTATGGAGGTATGTTTTATGTGCTAGCATGTAGTCTATCCTGGAGAATGTCCCATGTACATTGGAGAAGAATGTGTATTTAGGTTTCTGGGGATGGAGTGTTCTGTATATATCTACTAGGCCTCTTTCCTCCATTTCTCTTTTCATGTCTAGTATATTCTTGTTGGGTTTCAGTCTGGTTGACCTGTCAAGTGTTGACAATGCCGTGTTGAAGTCTCCCACAATTATTGTGTTGTTATTGATATTATTTTTCAGATTTGTCAACAATTTTATTAAATATTTTGCTGGCCCCTCATTCAGTGCATATATGTTTAGGAGAGTGATTTCTTCCTGCTGCACATATCCCTTGATTAATACAAAATGTCCATCTTTGTCCCTTACAACTTTCCTAAGTATAATGTTTGCATCATCTGATATTAGTATGGCACTCCAGCTTTTTTATGGGTGTTGTTTGCTTGGATGATCTTCCTCCAACCTTTTATTTTGATCTATGTTTGTTCTGACTATTCAGGTGCATTTCTTGTAGGCAGCAGAAGGTTGGATTGAGTTTTTTGATCCATTTAGCCACTCTGTGTCTCTTAACTGGTACATTTAGTCCATTGAAATTGAGAGAAAGAATTGTCCTGGGAGATGTTGCCATCTTTATATCGGAGTTTGGTGTGTCTGTTCGTTTGTCTTGTCTTACAGTAGGCAGTTCAGTTTTTCTTTTAAGAATTGTTTTGAGTCTGTAAAGTTTTTGAGCTGTTGTTTGTCTGTGAAATCATATATTGTTCATTCAAACCTGAATGTGAGTTTTGCTGGGTGCTGTATTCTACGTGAAGCATTCATTGAGTTTTGTCACTACGTCCCACCACTGACTTCTGGCCTTGAGTGTTTCCAGTGACAGGTCTGCAGTAAATCTCAAGGATGTTCCTTTGAATGTTATTTCTCTTTTCGATCTTGCTGCTTTCAGAATTCTGTGTCTATCTGTGGGATATGTCATTGTGACTAGGATGTGTCTTGGGTTGTTTTTTTCTGGGGTCTTTTAGTTGGTACTCTTCGGGTATGCAGGATTTGATCGCATGTATTCATTAGCTCTGGTAGTTTCTCTTTAATGATGTTCTTGACCGTTGATTCTTCCTGGAGATTTTCTTCCTGGGTCTCTGGGACTCCAATGATTCTTAAGTTGTTTCTGTTGAGCTTATCATAAACTTCTATTTTCATGTATTCCCATTTTTTGATTAATTTTCCCATTGTTTGATCATTTGCTTTAAGGCTTTTTTCCAATTTCTCCTGCTGTATGGAATTGTTATTCATCTCATCTTCCAGTGTACTAATTTTATCCTTAGCTGCTGTTAACTCATGGAAAAGCTCAACCATGTTTTTCTTCAATTCATCTACTGAGTTTTTCAGACCTCTTATTTGACCTGAAATTTCAGTTTGGAGTTTTCTGATTTCTATCTTCATATTCTCTTGATTCTTATTAGTGTTCTCTTGTATACTTTCTTTGAGTTCTTTGAACGTCTTCCATATTGCGACTTTAAATTCCTTATATGAGAGACTGACTTGTTGTTTGGTCATGTTCAAGTCATCGGATTTGTCATCGTCAGTCTCTATGTCTGGCACTGACCTGCGTTGTTTCCCCATTGTCACACTTGTATTGAGGGTTTTTCTATGTGTTGTGGTTGTATTCATTGGCTAAATGATGTGCATGGCCTGGAAGTGAAGTGGAGCAGTGTGCTCCTCTGGCTCCACCCTTTCTGGGCTTGTAAACTCACCTCCAGGGAAGGCTCCAGGGAAGGCAAGCTGTCTTCAGATGAGCCACACACAGAATGAAATCAGGTCAAAAATGTAGCACAGCACAGAAGACAGGCAGTTAGGGCTGCTGTCATCTGAGTTCCAGCAGAATTCAGTGGTTTCCCCTTTCTGGGCGTGTAAGCTCAGCTCCAGGGAAGGCGAGCCGACCGCAGATGAGCCACACACAGGATGAAATCAGGCCAAAAATGGAGCACAATACAGAAGACAGGCAGATTGGAGTGGTGGCATCTGAGTTCCAGCAGAGTTCAGCCTCCAGCACAGTTCTTAGTGTGATTTTTTTCTTCTTGTTTCAATGGCGTTCTTTCCTTAGAAAGAGCACAAAGCCGTGTAGTGAAGCGGAGAGGCCATGCTTTGCTGGAGCCTCTTTTTGGGCCACTCCTAACAGGTTCAAGAAACAGGATAGGAGACAGACAGACACAGGCAGCACTCAAAATTTCTCATGCTCGAGCCCCACTGGGCAGGCATAGTTTCATAGATTTTCCCAGCCTGACGTCACAACCAGGGGACCTGACTTCTGCAAAGTACTGCTTCTAGCCAGTTTTCACGTTGTGAAGCATTTTCTTGGTGTGCCCACCCTTGAATGAGCCTCTGGGAGAGTGAGTTTTCTGGAGCCTCTTTCCAGCCCACTCCCAAGAGGTTCAAGCGACAGGACAGGAGACAGACACACACAGGCAACACTCACAGTTTCTCATGGTCGGGGCTATCTTTTTTCTTTTAACCTTAACGTAATACATGGTGAGAATTCTGGGGGGCAGAATGGTAGCACAGTGATAGGGTATTTGCCTTGCATGTGGCTGACCCAGGACAGACTTAAGTTCCATCCCCAGCATCCTGTCTGTTCCCCTGAGCCAGGAGCAATTTCTGAGTGCAGAGCCAGGAGTAATCCCTGAGTTACTGCCGAATGTGGCTCAAAAAACAAAAACAAATAAACAAAAAAAAAATAAAACACCAAAAAAAAAATGTGGTAAGAATTCTTGGGCTTAAGAGAAGTACCTTTTCATTTATTTCATGCACCATTTTTTCTTTCTTACCAAGCACTTAAGATGTGCTTTGTTATGTTTTTTTATTTCCTCAAAATTCTCTGTACAAGTTTTCCCTTCAAAATCTAATATTTTCTGCGCTAAATATCATTGGTTATTTGCTAATGTGTGACTTGTCACTGTTATTAAATTTACTGATAAATCATAATAAAAGAAAAGGATATAGGATTTCCTGTATCTTGCTGATAGTAGAATAAGCTTGATTGTGCAGAATATCAAAAATATTTAAATTTCCAGTGGATTAAAGAAAAATATTTAAGCTTGGGAGATATTACACTGATTGAGGGACTTATTTAATATGTTCCTAACTTAATTTGATCCCTGATATCAAGTAGATCCTCCCAGCATGAGCTGGTGCAGCCACGGCAGCCCTTGAGCACTACAAGATGAGGGAATCTTATCAGCACTGAAGGACCAGACATCACTTCCTTGGGGCCCTGAACTAAAATGCTGGCCTGATTGGCTGAGAATCACCATTAGGGGTGGGGACTCCACCTCTTGAGCATTTTTTGGAGCCTTCCTCTCCCAACTAAAAGAACAAATTGTATTCTTAGCTATGCTTCTTGTTTATCACAGATCACTAGAGTGATTCTGCTCATCGTTATTTAGTGACTGGTACTGGTAGAGTCATCACTATATTGAAAATATCTGGATTTATACCAGCGGAAAGAAAAAATTACAAGATGTAGAGAATTTAAAAATTAAAAGTATCATTTTTCAAGTGACACATCTATTTATTTTAACAATACAATGGATAACATGAGTCACTTATTTCTTGATCACCAAAAGAAAGGAAGTATCATGATTTATCTTAGATCTATTTAATAGATCTCATACTCAATTTACCTGGGGGCCGCAGGAGGCAAAGTCGGAGTGATCCTTGAGTGCAATGTCATTAGTAAGCCTTGAACATTGTGGGGTGGGACCCAAACAACTAGAACAAAACAAAACAAAAACAGATTCCTCTAGGGCAGGGCCACAAAATGTTGTACGGAGGGCCACAAAAGCCCCACAGCCGTGAGTTTGAGACCCCTGAAGAAGAGACTGCACAGGAAAAGTAAGAAAAGTTAAAGCAATATTTTCCTAAATTAATCTAAATTGAAAATTATGGATTATAAATGGAGGAAAGAGAGAATTGGCTTTTTCTAGAGATTGTAAAGATTACTGGCACTTGAAAGTATATTCTATGTAGCTGGGCAAGTTCTACCATACTTTGAACAGTCCATTAAATTTGGAATTTGAGAACTTTGTAGCATTTTAGTTTAATTCTAAGTGCAGAAGTATTATGAGCTGATAATGATAAAAATAAATTTTTGACATAGAATTCTATATTTAAGTACATACACTTCCCATATATTGTCAATTTGTCATTAGTTGCTATTTATCTTTGAAATAATTTGAATATTACTGCATCTTCAAAGAAAGATTAATAAAAAGGACACGATTTCTTTTGTTCATCTCTCTTTTTTTTTTTGAGCAATATATAAGCTTATAAAGGTAAAGATTTTTATATTTTTGACTTTTGGGTCATACCCAGCAGTGTTCAAGGGTTGCTCCTGGCTCTACACTCAGAAATCACTCCTGGCAGGCTCGGAGGACCGTATGGGATGATTTAATTCGAACCACCGTTCTACATACAAGGCAAACGCACTACCTCCATGTTATCTCTCCAGCCCCAAAAGTAAAGATTTTTAAACATTTTATGAACCTTTTAATTATGGCAAATCAGCCTTCCCAGACATTTGGATCTTTTTTCTTCTATGCTTTATTTATATTTTAAAATTAATTTTATTGAATCACTGTGATATTCACAGTTACACAGTTGTTCATGACTGAGTTTCAGTCATACAATACACAACATTCACTCGTGCAAATTTCTATCAACAATGTCCTAATTCCCCTTCCAGCCCTTCCCTATGCCCTATATACCTGCCTCTCTGTGGCAGACATTTTTCATCCTCTCTCTCTCTCTCTCTCTCTCTCTCTCTCTCTTTCTCTCTCTCTCTCTCTCTCTCTCTCTCTCTCTCTCATTCCCTGTTAGACACTACTATGGTTTGCAATATTGTTACTTCAGGGGTATCTTGCATATCACTTTATTTCCTTTCAGCACACACTTCAGAGTGATCATTTTCAACTATCATTGTCATAACTGCTTCTCTGCCCTAACAGCAGTCTCCAGCTTGTTGCTGCAGCAACCTTCCTACCATGGACTGGTCTTCCTGTCCACATAAAAAAGAGATATCTTTTTTTTTTTTATATATCACAGGTTTATCCTTCTCCCTCTGGCTAATTTTACTCAGCAAAATGCTCTCCATATCCATTCATGCATAAACAAATGTCACGACTTCATTTTTCCTAACAGCTGAGTAGTGTTCCATTGCGTAGATGTAGCATGGTTTCTTTATCCACTCATTAGTTCTTGAGCCCTTGGGTTGTTTCCAGATTCTGGCTACTGTGAATAGTGTTGCTGTCAACATAGGAGTACAGAAGGCTTTCTGCTTTGTGTTTTTGGGCCCTTAGAGTATATTCCTAGGAGTGGTATTGCTGAATCATATGAACTAGTCTACATTCCTACCCATACTGAATGATAGTCACCTTCTTCTCACATCCATGCCAGTGCTGGTTGTTTTTGTTCTTTGTCATGTGTGCTAGTCTTTGTGTGTTGTGAGATGTTAAATTAACTCATTGTTTTTATTTGCATCTTCCTGTTGATTAACGATGTAGAGGATTTTTCCATGTACCTTTTGATCATCCATATTTCTTCTTTGATGAAATATCTATTCATCTATTCTGCCCAATATTGTAAGGGGTTACATATATTTGTTTGATAAGCTCTATTAGTGACTTATATATCTTGGATATTAACCCACTATCAGTTGGATATTGGGTAAATAATTTTACTTATTCTGTGTGTTGTCTTTCTATCCTGGTAATGGTTTCCTTTGAGGCACAGTAGCTTCTTATCTTAATGTACTACTAATTTTTTATATTTGCTTCCACTAAGGTATGTATTTTTATCTATTTTTGTAACTGAATAAGATTTTAAAACATTACCATAGAAAAAATTAATAAATTTATGTTGAATGAATAAATATACATATAAGCTTTTTATAGCATCAAATGAGTTCTCATATCTGAAGTCTATTAAATAGTGATTGGTATAAAGTTTGGTTTCAGTAAGTGTCAGTTCTTGTTTTAACAATTTTGGAAACAAAAGATAAATTGAAATTTGCAGAATAGGTAAATTTATTTTGAAGTCTGTTCAGTTGCAGAATATGATTCTAGGAAGACCCATGTAGTGTAAACTTTGAGGTGGGTTTGGGTTCACTTGGAATTTAAAAAAAAGTCATTGCTATCTTACTTGAGAGAAAAGCTAGAAGTATTCACTATTTTTATAACTGGCATTGTTTTATTATTATATAATGATAATATTGTAACTTTTTATCATTAAGACTATTTGTCACAGAGTTAAATATTTATTTGGACTTCTCCATAGACTTTGTATTTAACATCTGTAGTCTCAGTAATGATCCATTCATCCATTCATCCATCCACCCATCCATCCATCCATCCATCCATCCATCCATCCATCCATCCATCCATCCATCCATCCATCCATCCACTCACCCATCCAACCATACATCTATTTATCCATGTCTCCCTTAATCCCTCCATCATCCAAAACCAATATGCTATTATTTTCATTAAATATATAGTATTTATAGAAGAGAAAAAAAATTCATCTAAGATTATTTTTCCTGAGAGTGTATATTATTTATAAGGGAGGGGCTGATTCATAGTGCTCAGGTGGCTCAGAGACACCACCGGTAATTTTCAGTTAATTGAGCTGTTACTTCAATGCATGAACCAAAGGATAATTTGAGGTTCTTAGGCTTGTGGTGCTGGAGTTATTCAGATCACTTCCAATAGTGCTAGGTACTGCATGGCTGTACTTACTGAGGCAGTGAGTAAGAACTGAGTCAGTATTGGCTGCAGGCAAGGTATGTGGCTTAAATCCTTTACCCTTAAATTCTAGTTCCTAGAATAGTGACTTCTGTATTACAAGTAATAATAATTAAGTACCACATTAAAATTCAGAGAACATTTATATAACTAGTGAATACTATTAAATGACTGAATATTATTGTTCATAAGATAATGTTATTTAAGAGTCTTTTTGTTAATATTTATTTTTAGGTAAACTGAACTGCATCAGCCAGCAAAGGTGGGATGATTATGCTGCCAATTTTCTAGATGTACCTATCTTTAGACAAAAGTCCTGATATAGTTGGTCCCATCCCTAAATTTTGTTGATAAGTATAGTTTTATGTTAATTCAATAATTTAAACTTAACAAATCATAGTAAGGTATTTTTATGCTGAATATTTGCAGATAGTTTGGCACAAAAATAAAAAATTTCTTTGTGGTATTTATTTATGATAGTTCTCTTTTGAGAAACAATAATCTTTCTGCTTCTTAATCTAAATTGAACTGCAGTATACCAATAAAGTAAGATACAGCATACAAAGTAAATTTTCTCTTTATAAATAATTAACTCTTTAAGATTTATTGGTCTTTATCTATTCCCCCCCCCTTATCTGAGTGGTGTAATTCAAATAAAATGTTGCATTTATTTTCACCTGATAAAATATTCATAAAAGAAATCCCTACCTTCAAATTTGGTTTAGAAATATGGAGAAAACATGGTTATGAAAGTTGACTTTTGTCCAAGTACTACCTATAGACTATTAGCCAAAATCAATAGTCTGTTGGAAATCACATTTACCTCTCTTTTATTTTTTTCCCTTTGGTTTTTGCTAAAACTCTTATTAACATTAAACTACTACACAATTATTTTTAAAACAAGCAGGAGCAAATGATTATATTTTCATCTTGTGTAGACTATGATAATTGAATGGACCAGGATTTAACTCAGAAATTTTTTTGAATAAACCAGGATGGTTTGAGAAATAATGAAGGCAATCAGAAAGAAGTTTCCCTATATTTTAGATGAATGGGTTTTGCTGTATAAAGTGAGATCTACAATTCTGATTTTAGCCTTTTCTATTTGTTTTATGCTTTGTGCCATGTATAGATAAAATATAGCTATATCAATACTCCAGGTAAACTCAATGCTATGCTTCTTGGCTTTACATGACTCCTAGAACAATAGGTATATTTTAATTTTTGCTCATATGTAGCCAAAACAGCATTTTCCAACCTTTTTCTTTCAATCTTTTTCGACCTTGTTTCCTACCCATGACTATTCTGTCTGACAGATTGCTCCCTGAGTTTCATGCCATGGATCCCATATTTACACAATGACTTCCCTTATACATCATGGTCCTGTCAGGGAGCCTAATGGACCCTACTTGAGAAACACGGGACTAAGAGATTATAGCAGGATTATAGAAGGGATCTTAGAGCCAATTACAAATCTTGGGTCACACCAAGTGACGCTCAGGGGTTATTCCTGGCTATGCACTCAGAAATCACTCCTGGAGTCCGTTCTAGGCTAATGCACTCAAGGAAGATGCCTTACCGCTTGCGGCACTGCTCCAGCCCCCAACAGGCTGATCCTAGACATAAGAAGTATGAAAAATAGTAAAACAAAGAACTTTAGGTCTAAGAATTACCTGTCTGCTGTAAATCAGGCTCCTCTCTTCTTATTTCAATTTGACTTTCCTGGGAAGACTTCAATTCATCACCTTAACTGGAAAAACATGTCTAAGTCTTCCTTACCCAAATGGGGTTGAGAGAGTTAGATTTCTTATTTACTTATTTAATTATATATATTTTAAGCAGTTTTGAATATGACTATAGCACTAAGTTCAAAGAGGTTTTAAAGCAACTGGATCTAACAAGGAAGAGTCAGCCTTAATTGTCTTGTTTGTTGTGTAATAGGCCCCTTTCAGTATTTATACTAGGGTTTTGAGTCGCATGTATATTATGACCTGGATAAGTCTTTGAGTTTATTAAGATATTTTTTAAAGCTGGGGCCGGGAAGGTGGCGCTGGAGATAAGGTGTCTGCCTTGTAAGCGCTACCAAGGAACGGACCGCGGTTCGATCCCCCGGCGTCCCATATGGTCCCCCCAAGCCAGGGGCGATTTCTGAGCACATAGCCAGGAGTAACCCCTGAGCGTCAAACGGGTGTGGCCCAAAAACCAAAAAAAAAAAAAAAAAAAAAGATTTAAAAAAAAAAAAAAAGATATTTTTTAAAGCAATGATTAAATATATTTGATATAGTATTCTTTTGTTGTTGTTGTTTTATTTAGGTCACACCCTGTGGCGCTCAGGGATTAGTCCTGGCTCTGTACTCAGAAGTCGCTCCTGGCAGTCATGGGGACCATATGGAATGCCAGGATTCAAATCACCTCTGTTGGAATCAGCTGTGTGGAAGGCAAACGCCTTACTGCTGTGGTATCTCTCTGGCCCCCTTAATATAGTATTATTCTACTTACGAAATGATTGCACTCATCAGATTTCTACATTAGAGAAAAGTTATTACTATAAATAGCATGCTTTAGGAAATGTGATATGTTTAGATTTTGATGAAATTTTAGTTAGTTTAGAAACAAATAAGAACATGAAGTATTTAAATTCTCTCCAGAAATGAAAAATATTAAATTTTGGCATAAAAACATTGATCTTGTGCATATATTTTTAAGTTGGACTATATCTATTCATATATATTAAGTTAGATACTATGTAGAACATTTTGTTATGTAATCAATTATTTGTTTAATAACTAAGTATGATTTTTATCATTTTTCAATCTTAAGAACTTGATTTTTGAATGGTTAAGTCATATCATTTCTTAATTCTACCTTGCTGGATATTGGATTTGTTTTTAATGTTTTATGTTTATAAATAAAGCTTTGATGATCATCAGTATCAATTTTATTATTTCCTTCTTAAATTAAAGAATATAAGTAATTTTGAGATATGATGAAATATATGAACTTTATCTTAAAGTGACAAAAATAACACATTCATTATGAGACATTCAAATTACAATCTACATTAAATGTTCGGGCAGAAAGCATTTATAATTTCTGCTAAATAGTTAGGTAGTCTGAGAAAGGGATAATGAGGAAAATATAACCAAAGTAAAGCTTTAGTGTGAAAGGAGAGAAATATTAAAGAGGTAAAAAAAATTATTAGTTACAACATTCGTTGTTGTATTGAATGTTGAATATTAAAATATTGAAATATTTTGAATATTTGAATATTTAAATATTGAATATTTGAAATATTGAAATATTGAATATTTTGACATAGTTGATCATAAATCCCAGAAGTATCTGTTCACCTTAGAATAAATAATTCAACAAGTGGGCATAGATTAGTTAGCTATAGATTATGTAATATTAAACTCAAATTAAAATTTTCACTGGTTGAATTTTTGGGTTTTATTAAAATTATGAATTCCAGATTTGTGGTGGTGATGGTGGTAGTGGTTTGTATGTGTGTGTTATGCATGTGTGCATGTGTGAGTAGAAGTTATTAGCTATGAATTTAGGTTTTATGTAAGAGGTGATGGGATAAAATATATGTCAAATATCAGGTTTTATGTAAGTTTTATTGTACTTCTGTTGTGTGACTTTAACCTGATATTTTTCTACCTGCACCTTAACTAGTAAAACATGTTAAGAGAGCAACATGCTGAGTTAGCATCACTCCTCCATGCTGCAATCTGCTCACACCTCTGACTTCGTGAGCTGTAATCATGGCTCTCAATTAAATTACCAGACTGCCATAAATCTGATTTTGGACTGAATTTCATGTGTTTAGAATACTAAATCACTGTTTACCAATCCCTAATGAGAAGCCATCAAATAATTCAAGCCACAATTCAAATACATATATTTAGCTATAGGTAGAGCCAAATTAAATTGAAGTCATTTTTCTGAGACAATATGTGTGAACATTGCTAAAAAGTTTGCTGTTTCTTCTAGCTAAACAAGCATCTTATTCATAGAAAAAAGTACAATGAATTACTTTTAAACATCTTTATTTGAAACATGTGTGAATTTCAAAATGCATTTATACCTAAATCACACAATCTTCTACAAAATTATCTCCACTGTAAAGTTGCTCTGATCTTCAGAACTAGATGGCCACTCACTTTACCATCAACACAATATATCATTCATGACACTTTGAGCATTTGATTTCTTATTACTTATTGTGGAGTGTTCCTGTCCAGTTAGACTGTGGACTTGGTGAATGTGTGGCTCTGAGTTTTACTAATGTATATTTTCTAAGTATTTTTATACAAATAGTTATTTTAAATTTGCTTTGGAAATACATGCTGATTCTTGTTTATAACTATTTTTCTTTAATTTTTATATTTTCTTGAAAAATTTCAAAGCTTATGGCAAGTTTCAGATACATGTCTATAATACAGGAGATAAAATAAATCATACTGATACAATGAGTATTCATTGGAAAATTTTCATGGCACAGTATACTTCATTGATGTAAAATGTAAGAGAACTTCCCTAAGGGTTATAAAAAAATTAAAGAAGGAAATATAATACTTCTCAAGTTGTGTTAAAAATCGTTTTGTTTTTTTTTTGGTTTGAGAGCCACATAAGCATTATCATATGTCTTCCGATATGCTGATGAACAAAAAGAATGTGTAGCTATCAAATAAACTGACTTTGTTCTAGAAATTAACATGTCCCTGCTCATTGACTAGAAGTAGCTATATAGTTATAATCAGAATATAAGGGAGATAAACACCTAATCCTAAAATTTAATATAACTAACCTCAAAGGCTAAAACCAAAAATAAATTTAAATAAATTAAAAATAAATTATAAAACTTATAAATACGTCAAAAATTCAAACAGTATAAAACATGGTGATTAACAAATCCCCTAAGGGACCAGAAAGTTAATACAGTAAGTAGGGCACATGTCTTCCACATGGCTGACTTGGTTTGATTTCCTGGTATTGTATATGGTCCCAGAACACTACCAGGAGAGATTCCTGAGTGCAGAGTTAAGTATTAACCCCTAAAACCTGAGTAGTTCCCCAAAATAAAACAAACAAGAAAACAAAACAATAAAAAACCAAATTCTCTTAATTCAGATGGCTCCAGTATAACAAATATAATCATTTTGTATATAATTTTGGAAAATATTTATTTGTTTTTATACATAGTTGACATGTTTCTACCTATTATACTTTAGATGCTAATAAAATAAACTATAGCACAAATCAGATAATTTTCTGTGGCATTGTTATTAAGCTGTTCTAAGTACATTGTTTTCATTTTTATATATTATATACATATTTTGAACCACATATGGCAACTCTAAAGGGTTATTCCTTTTTCTGTGCTCAGGGGTCACTTTTGGCAGTACTAAGATGGGCAATATGGGATGCCACAGAAATCTAAACTGTGTTGGCCACATGTAAGGCGAGTGTCCTATTCATAATACTATCTCTTCAGTTTCAGTATGAGCAGTTTTATATGTGAGTGTATATAATGCCATATTTTAATTTTTATGACATATATTCTCAAGGATTTTCCTCTTTAAAGGTAGAATTATCTATGGAGTATTTGGTCTAATGGGAATAACAATGATAATGATGGATGGAAGGAGGAGAAGGAAACTAGTGTTATTTGTTTCAGTCAAATAATATAATGTAAACTAATATGCTGACAGAGAAGTATCTTTGCTTTGTATCTTGCTTTCTCTTAAAAAAATATTTTTACCTATTTTTTATTTAAGTATGTCAATATGTACTCAGGATAAAAGCCTTTGTATTATTCATGGTTCTTCAAAGAAGCATGACCAGCAGATGAATAAATTGAAAGAGTTTTATTTTAAAGTTAAGGTCACACAATTGTGGAAGGTTTATGACTTCAAAATCTTTAAGGTGAATGGAAGCTTGAAGACCTTGGGAAGAATTGTTATTCAAAAGTCCAAAGTTGATCAGCAGCAGAATTCTTCCCCCAGGAAGGTCAATCTGTATCCATTAACATTTTCAACTGATTATCTAGTACCCACCCATATTATGATTAGAAATTTGAAGTATTACTCTCATCTTAAGTAAATACCTTCACACCAAATTATAATGTTTAAACTTAAAAACGATGAGGTAGACTGGTGAGGTGCTGGTGAGAAAAACTGGGATATTTGTGGGTGGATGGTGACATGATCCTGAGACTAGAGTTTGAACTTTGCATGCCTTAAAACACTATTAATAGTCTCATAAATCATGGTACCCACATTTAAAATTATTTTAGGAAATGACTTATAATATTGATCATAGCAGTGTTTCATATGTAAACTATTTCAACACCACACCTTCCAGCAAAGACAGGATCTCTTTTAACCCTTACAATTTTTGTAGATAGGAGGTAGGTACCATTATTATTTTATTTTCACAAAAAATATAAATGGTGCTGTAGTAAAAAATTGTCCAAAGTGTTATACCCAAGAAGTGAAAGGATCAGTATATGATTCAATTCTTTATGAACCCAGAGTTTGTCTTTATAACCACTTAATGTATTGTTTATTTTGGGTTATGAAGTTTTTAATTAGATGAATATTTCAAAATTACTTTCTGAAATAACTTTATTAAAATCTCAACAGCAGTGAGGAATAACTTTTCACAGATCTTCAAAAATTTTAAATTGAGGTTAAACAAATTTTATTATCTGATATGTAAAAACTTGAGTTAAATACCACATTATATCATGAGAACTACCAGCTATGAATTGGAACACAAAAACAACCAAAGAAGACACTAGTTACTTCTGGGGAATGACACTTATTTTGCAAGAATCTCTTGCACTCACTAAGATGAAGCATTTGAAAAGAGGTTTACTTTGACTTTTTTATTACTTTATTGTGCATTTATTTCTCATTTGAGGGAGAGTTCCTTTCCAATACAAGCATTATCCTGCATTTTGCCATGCAGTTACTTTTAGTCTGGAGGGTTTACAATAATGACAAAAGCATTATTTTTTATGGTTCCTTAAGGTAGTTAATTATGGTATTATATTTAGGATTATGGTTTCCCCTGTGCTGTGAATGTGTGCTACAACTGACACATAAGAGTGCTATAAGCTCATGTTTCTCTTTTAAAAACTATTGCGACTGAACTTCGCTGGATCTCAGATGCCAGCACCCTTCTGCCTCTCTACTCTGCTGTCCTGCATTTCCGGCCTGATTTCACCCTTGGTGCGGCTCATCAGCTAGCCTGCCTTCCTGTGAGCTTTCCGGGGAGTCTGCCTTCCCGTGACCTTCCGTGGAGGTGAGTCGACACGCCCAGAAAGGGAGGAGCCACTGAACTTCGCTGGATCTCAGATGCCAGCACTGTTCTGCCTCTCTACTCTGCTGTCCTGCATTTTTGGCCTGATTTCATCCTGGGTGCGGCCCATCTGCCAGCCTGCCTTCCTGTGAGCCTTCCGTGGAGGTGAGTCGACACGCCCAGAAAGGGAGAAGCCAGAGGAGCACGGTTGCTCCGCTCCCCTTCGTGACGGTGCACAGCATTTAGCCGATGAATACAATCACAACACGTAGAAAAACACGCAGTACTAGTGTGACAATGGGGAAACAACACGGGCCAGTGCCAGACATAGAGAATGAAGATGGCAACTCTGATGACTTGAACATGACCAACCACCTAGTCAGTCTCTCAGATAAGGAGTTTAGAGTTGCAATATGGAACATGTTCAAAGAACTCAAACAAAGTATAGAAGAGAAAACTAAAAAGAATCAGGAGAATATGAAGATAGAAATGAGAAAACTCCAAACAGAAATTTCAGATCAAATAACAGGTCTGAGAAACTCAGTAGATGAATTGAAGAAAAACATGTTTGAGATTTCCCACAGGTTAACAGCAGCTGAGGATAGAATCAGTACACTGGAAGATGAGATACATAACAATTACATACAGCAGAAGAAATTGGAAAAAAGCCTCAAAGCAAATGATCAAACAATGGAAAAATTACTCAAAGAATGGGAACAGATGAAAATAGAAGTCTATGATAAGCTCAACAGAAACAACTTAAGAATCATTGGAGTCCCAGAGACTCAGGAAGAAAATCTCCAGGAAGAATCAACAGTCAAGAACATCATTAAAGAGAAACTACCAGAGATAATGAATACATGTGATCAAATCCTGCATGCCCGAAGAGTGCCAACTAAAAGAGACCCCAGAAAAAACACCCCAAGACACATCCTAGTCACAATGACGAATCCCATAGATAGAGACAGAATTCTGAAAGCAGCAAGATCGAAAAGAGAAATTACATTCAAGGGAACATCCTTGAGATTTACTGCAGACCTGTCACCAGAAACACTCAAGGCCAGAAGGCAGTGGTGGGACATAGTGACAAAAACTCAATGAAATAAATGCTTCGCCTAGAATACTGCACCCAGCAAAACTCACTTTCAGGTTTGAAGGAACAATACATAGTTTCACAGACAAACAACAGCTCAAAAACTTCACAGACTCAAAACCATTCTTAAAAGAAAAACTGAACAGCATACTTTAAGACAAGGCTTACCAACAGACACACCAAACTTTAATATAAAGATGGCACTAACTCCCAGGACAATTCTTTCTCTCAATGTCAATGGACTAAATGCACCAGTTAAGAGACACAGAGTGGCTAAATGGATCAAAAAACTCAATCCAACCTTCTGCTGCCTACAAGAAACGCACCTGAATAGTCAGAACAAACATAGACTCAAAATAAAAGGCTGGAGGAAAATCATCCAAGCAAACAACACCCAAAAAAAAGCAGGAGTGGCCATATTAATATCAGATGATGCAAACTTTATACTTAGGAAAGTTGTAAGGGACAAAGATGGACATTTTGTATTAATCAAGGGATATGTACAGCAGGAAGAAATAACCCTCCTAAACATATATGCACCGAATGAGGGGCCAGCAAAATACTTAATACAACTGTTGACAAATCTGAAAAATAATATCAATAACAACACAATAATTGTGGGAGACCTCAACACGGCATTGTCAACACTAGACAGGTCAACCAGACTGAAACCCAACAAGAATATACTAGACCTGAGGAGAGAAATGGAAGAAAGAGGCCTAGTAGATATATACAGGACACTCCACCCCCAGAAGCCTGGATACACATTTTTCTCTAATGTACATGGGACATTCTCTAGGATAGACTACATGTTAGCACACAAAACATACCTCCATAATATCAAGAGGATAGAAATTTTGCATGCTGCCTTTGCTGACCACAAAGCCCTGAAATTATATATAAACTACAAAGGGACACAGAAGAAAAATTTTAACACCTGGAAGTTAAATAGCCTCATACTGAATAATCAGTGGGTCCGAGATGAAATCAAAGAGGAAATCAAAACCTTCCTAAAAACAAATGACAATGGAGACACAAATTATCAGAACCTATGGGACACAGCAAAAGCAGTACTGAGAGGAAAATTTATAGCTTTGCAAGCACACATCAGGAAAGAAGAAGGGGCATACCTGAATAGCTTAATGACGCAGCTCATAGAATTAGAAAGTGCTCAACAAAAGGATCCAAAAATAGGGAGGCAGAAGGAAATAACAAAGCTGAGAGCAGAAATCAATGAAGTGGAAACCAGAAAAACCATCCAAAAGATCAACGAAAGCAGAAGTTGGTTCTTTGAAAAAATAAACAAGATTGATAGACCACTGGCAAAACTAACAAAGAAAGAAAGAGAGAGAAACTTGATAACTCGTATTAGGAATGAAAAAGGAGAGATCACTACTGATATGGTAGAGATTCAAAGGGTAATCAGAAACTACTTTGAGAAACTCTATGCCACTAAAAATGAAAACCTGGAAGAAATGGATAAATTTTTGGAATCTTATAATCTTCCACGATTGAATGAAGAGGATGTAGCATATCTAAACACACCCATTACTATTGAGGAAATTAAGAAAGTAATCAGATGTCTGCCCAAAAACAAAAGCCCAGGCCCAGATGGATTTACTAATGAATTCTTTCAAACCTTTCAAGAGGAACTACTACCAATCCTGGCAAGACGCTTTCATGAAATTGAAAAAACAGGAAAACTTCCAAATAGCTTTTATGAAGCCAACATTACCTTGATACCTAAACCAGACAGAGATGCTACGAAAAAAGAAAATTACAGACCAATATCGCTGATGAATGCAGATGCAAAGATCTTCAACAAAATCCTGGCAAATAGGATTCAATGCCTCATTAAGAAGATCATCCACTACGATCAAGTAGGTTTCATTCCAGGAATGCAAGGCTGGTTTAACATCTGTAAATCTATCAACATAATACACAACATCAACAGCAAGAAAAATAAAAATCACATGATCATATCAATCGACGCAGAGAAAGCATTTGACAAGGTCCAACACCCATTCTTGATCAAAACTCTCAGCAAGATGGGAATGGAAGGAACCTTTCTCAATATAGTTAAGGCCATCTACCACAAGCCAGAGGCAAATATTGTCCTCAACGGAGAAAAACTGAAAGCCTTTCCTCTAAATTCTGGCACAAGACAAGGCTGTCCTCTCTCACCACTCCTATTCAACATAGCACTGGAAGTACTCGCTATAGCGATTAGGCAAGAAAAGGATATCAAGGGAATTCAGATAGGAAAGGAAGAAGTCAAGCTTTCACTGTTTGCAGATGACATGATACTCTACTTAGAAAACCCCAAAGACTCTACCAAAAAGCTTCTAGAAACAAAAGACTCATATAGCAAGGTGGCAGGCTACAAAATTAACACACAAAAATCAATGGCCTTTCTATACACCAATACTAATAAGGAAGAAATGGACATTAAGAAAACAACTCCATTCACTATAGTGTCACACAAACTCAAATATCTTGGAATCAACTTGACTAAAAATGTGAAGGACCTATACAAGGAAAACTATAAAACTCTGCTCCAAGAAATAAGAGAGGACACGTGGAAATGGAAGCACATACCCTGCTCATGGATTGGCAGGATTAACATCATTAAAATGGCAATACTCCCCAAAGCACTGTACAGATTTAATGCGATCCCCCTAAAGATACCCATGAAATTCTTCAAAGAAGTGGACCAGGCACTTTTGAAATTTATTTGGAACAATAAACACCCTCGAATAGCTAAAGCAATCATTGGGAAAAAGAATATGGGAGGAATTACTTTCCCCAACTTTAAACTTTACTACAAAGCAATAGTTATCAAAACAGCATGGTATTGGAATAAGGACAGGCCCTCAGATCAGTGGAATAAGCTTGAATACTCAGAGAATGTTCCCCAGACATACAATCACCTAATTTTTGATAAAGGAGCAAAAAATCCTAAATGGAACAAAGAAAGCCTCTTCAACAAGTGGTGTTGGCACAACTCGGTAGCCACTTGCAAAAAATTGAACTTAGACCCCCAGCTAACATCATGTACGAACGTTAAATCAAAATGGATTAAAGATCTCGATATCAGCCCCAAAACCATAAGATATATAGAACAACACGTAGGTAAAACACTCCAGGACATTGAGGCTAAAGGCATCTTCAAGGAAGAAACTGCACTCTCCAAGCAAGTGAAAGAAGAAATTAACAGATGGGAATATATTAAGCTGAGAAGCTTCTGCACCTCAAAGGAAATAGTGCTCAAGATACAAGAGCCACCCACTGAGTGGGAGAAACTATTCACCCAATACCCATCAGATAAGGGGCTAATCTCCAAAATATACAAGGCACTGACAGAACTTTACAAGAAAAAAACATCTAATCCCATCAAAAAATGGGGAGAAAAAATGAACAGACACTTTGACAAAGAAGAAATACAGATGGCCAAAAGACTCATGAAAAAGTGCTCCACATCACTAATCATCAGGGAGATGCAAATCAAAACAACGATGAGATACCACCTCATACCACAGAGAATGGCACACATCACAAAGAATGAGAATAAACAGTGTTGGCGGGGATGTGGGGAGAAAGGAACTCTTATCCACTGCTGGTGGGAATGCCGTCTATTTCAACCTTTATGGAAAGCCATATGGAGATTCCTCCAAAAACTGGAAATCGAGCTCCCATACGATCCAGCTATACCACTCCTGAGAATATACCCTAGGAACACAAAAATACAATACAAAAACCCCTTCCTTACACCTATATTCATTGCAGCTCTATTTACCATAGCAAGACTCTGGAAACAACCAAGATGCCCTTCAATAGAGGAATGGCTAAAGAAACTGTGGTACATATACACAATGGAATATTATGCAGCTGTCAGGAGAGATGAAGTCATGAAATTTTCCTATACATGGATGTACACGGAATCTATTATGCTGAGTGAAATAAGTCAGAGAGAGAGAGAAAAACGCAGAATGGTCTCACACATTTATGGGTTTTAAGAAAAATGAAAGACATTCTTGCAATAATAACTTTCAGACACAAAAGAGAAAAGAGCTGGAAGTTCCAGCTCACCTCAGGAAGCTCATCACAAAGAGTGATGAGTTTAGTTGGATAAATAACTACATTTTGAACTGTCCTAATAATGAGAATGTATGAGGGAAATTGAGAACCTGTTTAGAGTACAGTCGGGGGTCGGGTGGGGAGGAGGGAGACTTGGGACATTGGTGATGGGAATGTTGCACTGGTGATGGGTGGTGTTAAGAAAAAAAATATTGTTATTCAATAATGGAATACAATGTATATACAATATATTATTATATACAATACATTGCATTATAAAAAAAAGGGAAAAAAATTTCAATATAATTTTTATAAAGAAAAAAAAAACTATTGCACACATACCTGAGTTTAGTGTGGAAGGATATTCTGGTAGTTAGGGCCATTACAGATGTTTCTTAAAATGTCTAATGTAGGGGGCCGGCGAGGTGGCGCTAGAGGTAAGGTGTCTGCCTTGCAAGCGCTAGCTATGGAAGGACTGTGGTTCGATCCCCCGGCATCCCATATGATCCCCCCAAGCCAGGGGCAATTTCTGAGCACTTAGCCAGGAGTAACCCCTGATGATCAAATGGATGTGGCCCAAAAAAACAAACAAAAAAAAAGTCTAATGTAGGATTGTATGCAGCAGTTATGTCTAAGCATCTATTATATATTAGATTTCATGCCATGTAGAAATATAATGAAATCAAAAAAATGTACTGCCTAAATCCTCATAAACCTAATATGAGATAGCTCAGGAGAGACCACATATTTATACAAATAAAATCAGCTGAGTGAAGAAACAAGCAAGTATATGAAAGAATAATTTGAGTAGTCAGAATTTCTTCCCTGAAAATCTGTTGTTGGATTTTAAGATCTGAGTGATGAACAGTTACTACAATATTTTCTTTCAGAAAAGATCACTTTTGATGACACTAGGAGATCTAGTTCAAGATAGGTCCAAGAGTGTTCAGATACTTTTTGCACAATTAGATATCATCATTGAGTTTCAGGTGTTGGTGGTGAAGAGGAGCAGTCACATTAAAGAAATGTTTAGTAGGAACAACCAAAGAAGCTTGTTGATGACTGTGATTCAGATGACAAGTGAAAAAACTGTCTCAAAATTAATGTCACTTTGTTGGCTTGCAACTTGGTGACATTAGAGGAAATTATAGTAATTACTGGGATAGTGTGAAGTTTGGAGGTTGCATTATAAGTTTGGTTTTGAACAGAGCAAACTCTTAATGCTATTGAGACATCATGAAAACAGTATTATACCTGTCTTATTCTCTGTATCCCCAGTGGAATAGTGCCCTCCATTTTTTTAAATGCATTTTAAAATGCATTAAATTAATTTCATAACCCATTTATTAATTTTTTACATTGCTTTACCATTCTTAAATAAAAGTTTAATATCATGCTCATGTAGATTTTACACAATTCTTTTATTTGGTGGGGAGGATCCACACCCAGTGACGCTCAGGGGCTACTCAATCTGCTTTGCTAAAACTGAACTATGAGCAAAAATCTACTAAAAGCCATTTTTAGGCAGGTAAAAGTAATGGTACTTGGGTCAAGTTTTTAGTGGGGAAATTGATGAAAAGTGGTTGAATAGGGGCCGGGTAGGTGGCGCTGGAGGTAAGGTGTCTGCCTTGCAAGCGCTAGCCAAGGAAGGACCGCGGTTCGATCCCCCGGCGTCCCATATGGTCCCCCCAAGCCAGGGGCGATTTCTGAGCACATAGCCAGGAGTAACCCCTGAGCGTCAAACGGGTGTGGCCCAAAAACCAAAAAAAAAAAAAAAAAAAAAAAAGAAAAGTGGTTGAATAGAAACTTGAGAATTGTGGTACAAAGTATATTACTATGAGGGGATAATGGGAGCTAAGCTGATGGGGGTTGGGGGACATGAGAGATGGGGAAGGGAAGCTGACACTGGTGGAGGATGTCATTATCACATCATTAATGTTATAAATAACTGCCTAAAATACAAATTTTTCAAAAGGAAAATGGTTGAATTATGTACATAATAAGGAGAAAGTTCAATAAGATTTCTGAACGGATTAGCTATGGGTTACAGAGGATGAAGAAAAGTTATTGATGCCGCAAGGTATGGGTTTGAATATGATGATGAAAATGCTCTTACCTGAGAAAAGTAGAGCATGAGAGGAATGGTATTTTTACTTTGGAGTTTTTGGGCTAATAGAAACACTATGGTACTATTTAAACAATAGAAACTTAAGGAAGACAGATGACTCTTATAAGGACTATATCATTATTTTTCTTTCAGTTCTGATCTCTAATGAGCTCAACATGACAAGCCACGAGGCATAAATGGACAATAGTCATGTAAGAATATACTGCTTTAAAAAGAAATAAAATAAAGCAGAATAGTATGAAAAGAAATCTGTGACCTGTTTTGACATTAAAAGAATTAAAATATATTTGCTTAATTTAAAATTTGTTGCTAAAAAAAAACAATGATTTTTGTTTTGTGGCATACCCTTTTCTTTACAAAATCCTAAATTTACTGGCTATATTATTTAATAAACACTTACCAAGCATCTCATCAATACTGACAGCTTTGCTAGGAGTTGGGGCTACAGTGAAGTATACAGATTTAAAAACAGTGATTAAAAGGAATATATACACGAATACCTATTAGTAACAGTGAGTTTTATATTGGAAGGTGTTACCGAATCATGAGATTTAAGGATAAAAGGTGACAAATTATCAAGTTAATTGGGTTATGTCTTTTTCCTTTGTTTTCTAATTTTGAAATTCTAATTATTGTTTTCTTACTTTCCTTTATGAATCAGGGATTTAACTACTATGAGATTTCAGGGTAGTGTATCATAAGACTATTCATTGCCTGAGTTGAATTTCCTTTAGGACTTGCAAAATCTTGGGTCATGGGATTTCAATCTCAGATTTAAAAAAGTCCGAAGTTTCTGTTCCTTGTTTGCAATTCTCCTAAATGCTATTATCTAACTTCTTCTCCAAGTGACATGACAGAGCAAAGTTTATCTCAACCATTTCAAACTTACCTCTGTGCACACTACATGCATTGTTCATGATTCATAATCAAGTGCTAGAGAGGAAGCAAGATTATTAGTAGTAAATAGTGAATAATTTAAAGAAACTTGATGATACCAATATGCTTTTATTATTTATCATTTAAAATGAATCATTAGGCATCACCATTTATTAATAGATAACTTAAAATTTTTTTTTCTGCTTTTGGTATAGATCATATTATCAAAAATTGTTCAGTATCCTGGAATATAGGCTGCTTGCTACAGGATGGTTACAACCCTCTCAACTTCTATAGCAAGTATAGTACTTTCAAGAGGCAATTCAGCCTTCTGTCTTTAAACTGATGCAAATGCTTTGAATTTATCAAAGCTGCTAGTCCACTTGTCCATGGAGTCAAATATGGACTCATCTTGAGCAAATTTCTTTTTAGTTTTCTAATTTTTGTGGTCAGAAGATAGAGAAAAGAAGAGAAAGAAAAAATAAGTGATGTTTGTTCATTTATTTGTTCATACTTTCTAAGTGCAAGCAATATGGGAGTCATTTTGCATGGTTAATTTGTGAGGGCAAAGCATTAGATTTGTGCCTGGGGCAGGTTAAGAGGAGATTCACCCCACTGTTTGTATTTAGGGAAGTGTCACTTTATTTCGGTGCTTCCACCACCCTCATAGAGCCCACACCCCTGCAGCTACCAAGAATTATAGAAGTGGTGGCTTATTGTTCTTCCTATCCAAAGTTCTCCTCCCACCATCTCAGCATCTGGCAGCTAATCTATGACTTCTGCTATATTTTCCATTCAATCAACCTAGCTTGGATAGTTACCTAATTAAAGTTTGTTTTCAATTACTTCCAGATAAATCATTTTGCGCTGATAAAATATGTTGCTTAAAATACCAAAAAGCAATAAGAAAAGGCTAGGCCAGGCAATCTAGTGCTTAAAAATATGTAATAATATTCTTTTATGATTATGTGTGAATTCGGGAGGTACTGCAAATGATGTTTCTGACTATCATTATACATTCAGTTTAAAAATTTTGACTTATGATTTCCAATTTTATGTTTTAGAAGTTTCAGAAGATTTTTTTTAGTTCTTTTCAAAAAAACCTATTAAGCCTTACTCTTTGACAGAGACAATACTAGATGATGAGTGACAAGCATGGTTGAGACTAGTTTGTTCTTCAAGTTTATGTAATAGCATCTATAGTTTCAAGTTTGGGACATCTATTATGAGCCAGACACTCTATTTAATATATTTCATAGATTTAATTTTTATAAGATTTATGCAAGGAATGCAATATTTCCCACCTATAGCAGATGACAAAAGTGAAGTTAAATGAGTTCTAGACATTTGCTCAAGTAAATTGAGTAGTGTTATATGAAGGTTCCCTGATTTGCACTCTCACTGTTATGGCATATAATATTCTAGCACAAGAATATCCACATTTTTAGAGTAATGTGAATTGAGTTGATGTGTTGTTCTTTCATGTATCTCTGGAGTAGCTATTCATTATAAATAAATTTTCTATGAAGTCTAAACAAATTTTCTATGAAGTATAATTATTGAATCTTTTTTGTTTTGTAGGAATATTAATATAAATTGTTAAATTTTCTAGATAAGCTAGATTTGAGAGAAAATTTTTTTGCATTATCTTAGAAAGCCAACAAAATTTACAATAGAATTTTGTCAATTTAGGGGAAGTTCTGGGTAGACTTTAGTTAATCAAGAGTTGCTTGCATGGTTTAAAATATTTCATACTTCATTTAAACTATTTTCCTTTAGATATGTATTAAAATTTCTCATAAATTGCTCACTTTATATTTTAGTAATCAAATTCATTTTTATTATACTTACTCAACTTAGCAGTCTTGGTTAAACTCTGGATATTTGAAACAAAATCAAACCACACTTCTAAAGAGGATAAATTGTCACATTTGCCCTTCTAAACAACATAAAGTAGGCATTGAGAGCATGCCTATAAATATTTTTAAGCAATAAATAAAAGAAATGCATAGTTTTTCAAGGTTATTACTTTGATGTGATAATACCTATTGTTTTGAGCTTTTCTATTTGTCTAATGAATGGTTCCTGTATAGTTACATATCTTCCAGATAGCCATCAAAATAAATTAACCACTTGAGGAATTCTACTAATGGGTTAGACTGTCTATTTAACTTCACACCTCCCAGTTATTGTCCCTGAACAAGAGAACGGTCATTTCAGACATACTTTGCAAGGATCAGATTCCAATTTCAAAGGAGAAACAGACTGCCAGTATAAACGAAAGCAAGAGAGTGAGAGAAATCATGAAAATGAGGAAGCGATTCCTAATGTTATCAGAAACAGGAGTAAAGTGACAATAGCCGAAATTCACCTCCCCACGGGGTAATGAATCATCAAAATAACCGGTGGAAAACAAGCTTGTGCAACCTCTACCAGCGTGTGTCACTGGCTGGTAGAATTTTTAGAAAGGCAGCAGTTTGGGTTCATCACTGTGGTTCGTGATTGCACACCTGTTTGGGGTATGGATTTTGTAACCCCCTAAAAAGGGGAAACTGAACTCATTGCTCCTCCTGAGCTGTGCAAAAAAGCAGAAAACCACAGCTGCTCAAGCAGTTAACAGATATCAGTAAAATACCCATGTTACATAATTAAGGATAACGTTCTTGAAGCATATGGGCTGGAGGTATTATACTCTCATTAAAACTTTAGGTAGGAAACATTTTAGCATCTTCTCACACATTTCTCTGGTTGAATTCTATAATAAATGTTTGTAATTAGACATGTTCTAAACAGTTTATTAAATAATACATGAAGAAAATGGTTTATGAAATATAGACAGCTCTGTATTTGGTGTGCAATGATACAGAGGTATCAAGATGATGTATAAAAGATTTCATCTCATTGACTTGATAACTAGTCACTCTGGGCAGCTTAAGTAAGATGAGACGTGTCATTAGTCAAAGAAGACTATGATCTTCAGGAAGTAGGAATTGATGGCACTATATTTTTTTTTATTAAAAGTACATATATTGCAGTTTTCTTTCAACTGTTACTCCAGAGCAGAAACAAGTTTTTGACCAGAGCAATGCAAAAATTGCATGTATTTTATTTGATAGGATGACTCCAGCTTGATGGAAAGATAATAAGGATGAATTGAACAAAAACAGAAATGAGATATTATTTTTAACTTTTTCATTATATGCAATTATTTATATATTAGAGAAATAAGGAAGGGAAGTTTCTTAAAAATTACCAAAGCAGGTGTTTGGTCCCTGGGGAAGTGGTAGGATGTGTGCTCTTGAGAAAGTAGGCACAGGAAGGAAAATCTTTCAATTATGTATCCCTGTTTGATATCCAGGTCAGGTGATGAGTGTCTAATAGTTCTTAATGGAAGAGTTTGTCTTCTATGGAAAATGTGCTTGAAAGGTACTGGAAAGTTAACCTGCGAATAGTTCCTACCTTCTGAAATCATTTAGGTTATTAGGTAAACTGGTTTTTTTTTTAATTTAATATACATAAAATGGGTTTCTTGGTTTGCTTTTGGGTCACACTTGGTGATAATCAAGGGTTCCTACTGGTTTTGCACTCAGGAATTCTGCAACTAGTTTGTGGACTACATAGGATGTCAGGTATTGACCCATATGTGTCAGATTTAAGGCAAGCACCATATCTGCTAAACTAATGCTTCATTCCCTCTTTTTAAGAAAACACACATGAAATCTAGAATGCTATTTAGGACATGCTTGGGGAAAATTGGGCAGGGCTGATATACCTCTTACTGATTAGTCTGCTTAGTAGGTAACTTGGGCTGCCAGCCAGGCTCTTACTGGCAATAAATCACCAGTGATATTTTATTTAAACATTGGCACTAACTTCGAAGGGGTGAGGGACAGTTAATCTGCTTTGGTTTATAAGTCTATGCACAATCATAATACCTATGTGCTGCCTATTAACTCTAAGAAAAAAAAATACAATTCAGGTCTCTGTAGCTAGTTTTCCATGGTTGGGGAGTAAACTAAAGACAGGGTCATAATCAGAAAGTATATTGTCAGAGACACAATCTCCAGATGTGCCTTTTATTAAGAGGTTGGTTTTGGAATAATATATCAAGGACAGAATAGCATAAAAGATAAAAAAAAACAATGTAGTCTATTTTCTTATTGATGGTATTAAAAAAAACCCATATTCAATATGACACAACTAGTTCATGTCCCAAATCTACTTAGTATAAAAATTGAGTGTTCTCTCTCTCCCTCCTTCCTCTCCCCTCTTCTCTTTTCACTGTATTTTTCCTGGAAATATATATTTTTAAATTTGTGATACATTGAGTTACAGTTTCAAGAATAATGCATACTAAAGTCAGGGATCATGCAACCAATGTCCTGATTAGTAGTGACAGATGTTATTTCTTTGAAAATTAGTGTAATAAAAAGTTGATAAAATAAACACAATTATAGAAACTGAGGCAGGCAGACAGACTGGCAGCAGGGTCTTCTTTGTGACTCAGAAGAGCTACTTTTACACCTAGATCAGTGCACCTCAAAGGAAAGAGATGCACTAGCACAAGAGGAGGGGGTCTTCTAGCCACTACAGCTGTACTATAGCAAGCCATACAATCAGAAGAAATTAAAGCAGAGAGACCAGAAGCAGGGCTTTCTTGGTGACAGAGAAGAGGCATTTTCACACCTGGGTCAGTGCACCCCAAGAGAGCACAAAAGTTTTGTTTTACTTTGCAGCTGCACTTTTCTTTCAGTCAGTGAGCCCACCACAATATGTGAAAAACACCACCACACTGCAATGGTCATAATGGGAAAGCAACATAGAGCCCAACTACACTTAGTGAACTTCATGGGAGTTCAGAAGACCCAACGAGTACTGCCATCTATTTAGCCTCTCTGATAAGGACCCTAGAGAATAAATATTGAGGATATTTGAGGAATTCAAAGAAACCATGGAATGAACAGCCAATAAGACTCATAGGATATGAGAGTATAAAAAAGAAAACTACAAACAGAAATGACATTTGAAGAACTTGGTAGGTGAAATGAAAAACTCACTGGAAGGCACCAACAGCACAGTAACATCTGTGGAGCTTAGTGAGGACTGAATTGGTGAGCTCTAAAATGAGCTACATAGCACCTCCAGAAAACAGCAAAAGATGAAAAAAAAACTGCCTCAAAATAAATGAACAGCAGATGGAAAAATCCACAAAATAAATTATCCAATAAGAATATAATTTGGGGGTATATTAAACAGAAACAGCATAAAAAACACTGGGGTCCAGGAGAGCCAGGAAGAAAAATCTTATGAGAATTAACAGTCAAAACATCATTGCTAAAATTTGCCAGAGTAGAAGAGTGCATACACCCAAATCCCAGACTCCTGCAAGAGTAACAGCTAAAAGAGATCCAAATAAAACACCATAAGGTATAATGATAAAGATGACAGAGTCATCTTGAAGTCAGCAAGATCAAAAAGGAAAATTATATACCAAGTAACATAGTTAAATTTTCAATAGATTTGGGGCGAGAGTGATAAAAAATCGGTAGGACATTTGCCTTGCACATGGTTGACCCGGGACAAACTCAAGTTTGATCCTGGCATCCCATATAATCTGCCAAGCCTGTCCAAAGTGTTTTCTGAGTGCAGAGCCAGTAATAAGTCCTGAGCACTACCAGTTGTGGCCCCAAAACAAAACAAACAAACAAACAAGTTTTACAACAGATTTATCTCAGATAATCCTCCAACCTGAAGGCAGTAGAGAGATATAATGAAAACACTCAACAGTAGGGTAATAATACTCAGAGACAATAGAGATGAGAGCTGAAAGGACCAGCCTATGATATGAAGCTTACCACAAGATTGGCAGTGCTGTTACAAAAATTACTACATCAAGAACTACCATGATAATGATAGTGAGTGAGAGAAATAGAATGCCTGTCTCAAAGACAGGCAGGGGTGGGAGAGGATAGAGATGTGGTGGTGAGAATGTTGACTGGTGAAGGAGGGTTATGATTGAAACCTAACTGCAAACATGTTTGTAATCATGGTGCTTATATATTAATAATAAAAATAATAAATAATAATAAAATCATGGTGCTTATATATTAACAAAAGTTATTATTTAAAAAAGGAAAAAGAAAACACTCAACAAAATGAATGAATTATCAAGAGTACTTCACCCAGACTCTCATTTACGTTATAAGGAACAATACACAGATTCATGGATAAACAACAGCTCAGGTACTTTAGAGACACAAAACCAATCTTAAAAGAACTGAGGGGCCAATATGAGGGAGTACTATGAGGTGAAATGGAATACTATGAAGGTATATTATATGGTAAGACAAGTTCCACAGACACAACAAATTTCTACAAAATAATGGCAAAAAATTCTATAACAATCATTTCTATTTTTAAAATATCTTTAGGCACTATAATAGATCTTAGTGTAGTTATTTCTGTAACTGCACTACCAATCTTTGTGGTAAGCTTCAGATCATGGGCTAGTCATTCCAGCCTTCATCTCTGTTGTCTCTTAGTATTATTACCATACTGTATATAACTAGAAGTAGTATTGCTGGATCATAAGGGAACTTTCATGTTCTTGGTGATGTGTGCCAGACTCTGTGACTCATATCATCATATGGATGATACCCCATTGTTGATTTGAATTGCATCTCCCTGATGATTAGTTCTGTGGAGCATTTTTTCATGTGCCTTTTGGCCATTTGTATTTCTTTTTTGAAGAAATGTCTGTTCATTTATTCTCCCCATTTTTTGATGGGGTTAGATTTTTTCTTGTTAAATTCTGTCAGAACCTTGGATATCTTAGATATTAGCCCCTTACCTGATGGGTATTAGGTATAGTTTCTTCCATTTCTCGGTGGCCTTTGAATCCTGGTCATGGTTCCTTTGAGGAACAGAAGTTTCTCAATTTAATATAGTCCCATTTGTTTATCTATGCTTCCATGTGTTTGGACAGTAGTGTTACTGTCTTACTTAAAGATTCCTGTGCTCTCAATCTCATGAAATGTTTTACTTACGTGTTTTTCTATGTAGCTTATGGTTCTGGGGTCTGATATCAAAGTTTTAATCCATTGTATTTGTTTGCATGGTGTTAGATGGAGGTCCCAATTCACTTTTTTGTGACTGTTTAAGTGTCCTAACACCACTGGTTGAAGAGACTTTCCTTGATCCATATTGCATTTCTTGCCTCTTTATCAAAGATTAATTGGACAATCATATCTTTCAATGTCAATGGAAGAAATGTACCAATTATTCAACACAGAGTGACAAAATGGATCAGAAAATTGAATCCAACATTCTTCTATCTGCAAGAAATACATTTAAGTAATCAGAGCAACTCAAACTCAAAGTCAAACATTGGAAGACAATTTCTCAAGCAAACAATTTCTTAAAAAGGCTGGGGTAATCATACTAATATCAATGACATAAACTTCAGTCTCAAAAATGTTTTAAGAGATAGAAAGGGCATTTGGTAATAATCAAATGAAATTCACATTAGGAAGAAAATACATTCCTAAACATATATGCACACAATGAGTAGTCAGTAATATACTTAAGACAAGTGACAATAGACTTTAAGAAATATATAAATAACAACACAATAGCATTCAAACTTCAAAACTACTCTGTCACCTCTTGATAGATCAACCAGGCTAAAAATCAATAAGGTTAAACAGGCTTTGAAGTAAAAACTAGAAGAGAGGGTGTTAGTATATATATGTATATATAATATACTATATTGGTCTTTTATCCCTCAAAAACTGAATATAAATTATTCATTATTTTTCAGGATACATAAAGTATTCTACAAGACAGACCACATGCTAAGACATAAAACACACCTTCATAAAATTAAATGGGTAAAAATTATACCAAATACCTAACTACTCAGACATGATGCACTGAAACTAGATGTGAAATTCAAAAAAAAAAAAAACAGAAAAATAACTTTAATATCTATAAATTAAACAGCCTATGCATGAACATCTAGTTGATTAGTAAAGAAATCAAAGAGGAAATCAAAATATTCCTGGAAACAAACGAGAATGAGGACATGAATTTCAGAATTTGTGGGACACTACAAAAGCAGTATTAAGAGGAAAATGTATAGCTTTGCAGGGATTTCTCAGGAAGAAAGAAAGGCCTACATAAATAACATAACCACACTGTTTAAAAATTAAAATAACCAAGAAAATGAGCTTAAAACAGGCAGGAGAAAGAAAATAATAAAACTTATTTCAAAAGTTAGTAAAATGAAAAACCAAATTTGATTCAAATAATTAAAGTAAGAGTTAGTTTTTGAAAATATAACCAAGATTGATAAATAATTAGCAGGACTCACAAAGAGAGAACCCTAATATTTCAATAAACTGAATCATAAAAAGGAGAGATATCACAATGGATACCACCGAAATTCAAAGGATAATCATAGATTACTCTGAGAAACTTTATGCCATGAAGTGAGAGAACATAGAAAAAATGGATAAATTCTACCACTCCGATAACATCGCTAGATTGAACCAAGACAATCTGAAAACCTGAATAAATTTATCAATGTCAAGGTAATTGAAGTGGTAAATCAAAAGTCTTTCCCAACACAAAGACGAATGCACAGATAGATTTATTAATGAATTTTTTTAAACCTTTAAATCAGACCTAATGTCAATTCTTTACAGGGTCTCTAGGAAATTGATGAAATAGAAACACTCTCAAACAATTTCTATAAAGCTATCATCATTCTATACATAAGCAGACAAGACAGAATAAAAAGAGATTTACAGGCTGATATCCTTGATGAACATAGAAGCAAAGATCCTCAACAAAATACTAGACAATTCATCAAAAGGTCATACACCATGACCAAGTAGAATTCATCCACAAATGTAAAAATGGTTTAACACAAGCAAGTCAATCAACATAACACATCATAAAAATAAAAAAAATAAAAACTATATGATCATATCAATAAATGCAGAGAAAGCATTCAACAAGATCCAGCACCTATTCATGATAAAACTATAAAAAAGATGGGAATTGATACAACTTTCTTCAATATAATCAAAGCCATTTACCATAAACCCATGAGAAATATTATACTCAATAGAGAAAAACTAAAAGCCTTTTCTATAAGATCTGGCAAAGATAATGTTGCTACATTTTGCCACTTCTGTGCAACACAGTACTGGAGGTACTTGCCATAGCAATCAGATAAGAAAAAAAATATATCAAGTGTATTCAGATAGGAAAGGGTGAAGTCAAGCTCTCATTGTTTGCAGATGACATAATACTTATATTAGAAAATCTGGGCCCGGAGAGATAGCACAGCGGTGTTTGCCTTGCAGCAGCCAATCCAGGACCAAAGGTGGTTGGCTTGAATCCCGGTGTCCCATATGGTCCCCCGTGCCTGCCAGGAGCTATTTCTGAGCAGACAGCCAGGAGTAACCCCTGAACAAACCCGGGTGTGGACCAAAAACCAAAAAAAAAATATCCTGAAGACTATCTAAAATCTCTTATAAACAATTCCTTGTATAATAAAGTGGAAAGCTACAAAATTATAATTCAAAAATCTATGAATTTTTTATATTTAAGTAATGAAATAGAAGAAAGAAACATTAAAAATTCAATTCACAGCTGTGCCTCTTAACATCAAGAACCTTGGAATCAACTTAACTAATGAAATGAAATACCTATAAAAAGAAAATTACAAAATACTTCTTCAATAATAATAAAAGAGGAGACATGACATTTTTCAAAGAAATAGCTAAAATATTTTTGTTTCTTATAAAACAAAACCCTTCATGAATAGATCAAGCAATCTTTGGGTAAAATAATATGAAAGATATCACTTTATTCTACTTCAAACTGTACCATAAATAATAGCATGTTATTATAATTAATTAATTTATTATTAAAAATAAAACAGCATGGTATTAGAATAATTACAGACTCTCAGATCAATGGAATAGTCTTAAATATCCTGAGTCATACCCTCAGGTATGTGATCAATTAATATTTGATAAAAGGGAAAAAAGTACAATCTGGAGCAAGGAAGTCTTTTCTACAAGTGAGATTGGGAAAACTGTCTTCTACAGACAATAAAGTGAATTCAGACCTTTTTTAAACACCATGCATAAAAGTTAAATAAAATAGATTAAGATTTTTTCATATCAGATTTTAACTATAAGGTATATATTATAAAATTCTTCAGAAGTCTCTGTGACATTGAAGCTAATGGCATTTTCAAGGATGAAATATCACTGCCCAATTAAGTGGGGGCAAAGATGAATAAATGGGAGTACATTAAAATAAAAGCTACTGCATCTCTAAAGAAAAGCCGACCAGATTACAAAGACTGCCCATTGAATGCATGAAACTATTCATCCAATACCCATGTGATCAGGGGTTGGTATTTAAGATATATGAGGCTATGGTTGAGCTTAACAAGAAAACAATATCTAAGTCCTTCCAGAAATGGGAAGAAGAGACGAATAGACACTTCCTCAAAGAAGAAATACAGATGATCAAAAGGCATATCTATGCAAAATAAAGTCCTCCACAACATTAATAATCAGGGAGATGAAAATTAAAACAATAGGTATCATCCCACACTGCAGAGACTGGACCACATTATGAAGAACAACCACCATTGCTGGTGTGGATGTGGGGAGAAAGAGACTCTCAGTTACTGCTGGTAGGAATGTCAAGTAGTCTAACCTTTTAGAAAAACAATATGAACATCCCTCAAAACTAGAAACTGTGGTCCCATATGACCCAGCAACACCAGCCCTAGGAAATAAACTTTAAAACACAATGCAGTACAATCCTCTGCACTTTTATGTTTATAGCAGCACTATTCACAATAGCTAGAATCAGGAAAAAAGAAAAGTACCTGAAAACAAATGAATAGATAAAAAACAAACAAACAAAATTAACACAGTGATCTACATAATGAAATACGAGGCAAGTGTTGGGAAAATGAATGAATAAAATTTGCTTACAAATTTAAAGTGGAGATTATTGTGCTGACGCAAAATGAGTCAGATTGAGAGGGATACACAGAGAGTCATCCCACTCATTTGTGGGATATTTTTTTAAAAAACAATAATATTGTAATGATATCTGAAAACATTCGAGCCGAGGTCCTGGAGTTCATGGAGTGAAGCTTGCCACAAAAATCAGGGAAGGGAGTGCAGTCAGGGCAGAGAAGAACCACTTTACAATGATAGTTGGAAATAATTCCATTGAACAAGAAATGGGTGCTGAAAGGATGTATCGTGTTATGCATGATATATGCATGATTCCTTTGCAGTAACAATATTAAAAACCACAATGTCTAACATAAAAAAAGAAAGTGAAAAATAAAATGTCTGTCACAGAGTAAGTCAGGTGGGACTGTAGGGGTGGGGCTAAGTTAAACTGGTCCACTGGTGGTGGGAAGTTTGCACTGATAATTATTATTGGACATTGTATGACAAACTCAATTATGAAGAACTTTGTAACCGAGTAACTTACAGGTATTCAATTAAAGAATATATCAAAAAATAAATAGAAAGAGCAGAAAAAAGTTGATACAGTGGAGGAGGTAATGGTTACATTGGACTCTATACCAACTCTAATGAAAATAGTTGCAATAAATTGTCTTGCATTTGTTTCCTATTTCCCAGATACTGTCTCTTTTTCTATTTTTCCTTTTTGTTTATTTTTGAACTACACCTGGTAGTGTTCATAGTTTACTCTTGGCTCTGTACACTGGGGTCACTCTTGTTGGGGCTCTGAGGAAACTTATGATGTTCCAGAGATCAAAGTCCGATTGGTCAAGCTGTGCTGTAATATACCTGCTGTACTACTGCCCTCACCTCAGATTCCTTAAATATTATTTAAATTATTAAAACATTTCTGCACAAATTTTTGAATTTAAATATATAAATTTTGAAAAATAAAGTGCCATCAATAAAAATGGACTGATTTAGAATTATCCATATTTTTTCTCTGTTTACATACATATTATATTTAAAGATTTTAATTGCAATGCATATTTTGTACCATGAAAATTATTTAAGAGGTTTTCGTTAAGCTCAAGTTGTATGAATTAACTCTGGCCTCATGAGTAATTCAGGCTTTTCACTTTCAAAAATAACCCAGTAATACTACAAATATTCAAATTCAGGAAATGATTTCTGAATACAGAGCTAAAAGTAATCCTGTGCACCTCTGAGTATGCCCTACTCCCCCCAATGAGTATATTCCTTGATTTTTGTGTGGTGACATTGTAAAGATATATAAAATATCAGGAGAAAGCAAGGAAGCTAATATTATTATATAAAATAACAATGGTCAGGTTTTCTGGTACTCATGATATTGGAGACTAAATTTTTTGTAGTCTCAATTATTCTCATGAACTTGAAGCATAATATATCCTCTTAAGACTTTTTCTTTTAAACTTGTATTATCAATTCTTTACCAAATACTTAGAGAAGTTCTTGAATATATGCTGATATTTACATTATATTTATTACAGATAATCTATATATCTTTGGCTAAAATGTCCATGAGCTTCTTGCTAGTAAATGGCAATATTCATAAAAAGGAAAAAAATGAAGAATAAAGGAGAAATCATGAAAGCAGTCACTTTAAAAGGCCTATAATTCTGCTATTATTCAATTCCTGCGTGAAATGCCAAGCCAGCAAATCTTTACACAAAAAGATCAAGATGTAGTATATACAAGATGAAGGAAGAAATAAAATATCAACATTCCTTGGGTAGTCTCCAAATGATGCAGGTAATTAGCAGGTGTTTTTAGTTTTCATTTTGATTTTCTCAAGGTATTCATTTAACAGTATGTTTTGGAGACAATCATGTAAAGATTTTCATCTTGGCATGTGTCTCCAACATTTGTTTAGATTTAATATACACATTAATTTGGAGTGAAAATTTCTAGTCTAGATTGATCATGTATGAAATGCCTGAAAACTATTATATGAAACCTATTAATTATTAACAGTATTCTTGGTAAATTTCAGGATAAACTTCTAGGAATTTTCTAATAATTGTTGAGAATTACTTTGAAACTAACTGTATGCATCCATACTCTATGTGTCTGTTTTAGTGTGTGAAGAAAGTGCCATTTTACTCTGAGATTTTAAATCTTGTTACATTTTCATTAAAAATTTGTATTTGGTGAACCTGGAAGTTTCCATACGTAATATCTGTTTCACTAATATATTTATATAAATTATGAAATTATTAAATATATTTGAGGCATAAATTATCTGGAGAAAAATCCTGTATTTTCAAAGAAATCTTATTATCTCTGAAAATATGTCATTAAGTTCGCTGAGTGTTTTATATATAAAAGGGCTCATGCATGCATGTACGTTCCTACACTTGCTTCTTCAGTAACTCAAGCCAAAACAGTCTCTGAAGGAAAGAATATCAAGGCTGATGCCAACTTCCCCAACATATCCAAGAATGTCTTTATTTAGAGCCTCTCATAAGCTATTTTTTTTTTGAAATCTCTGGAATCTCAGGGATTTTCCCACCACTCTCCACGCTTGAGACATTTCAGAGCATGGTAACCCCCTCTTGGAATCCTCTCTTTGTTTTATTTTTAAAACGTGAGCAGCATCAGTCTTCAGGGAAATGACTCTTCCGATGACAAAGGGGGGTGAGATTCTAGTGAGAACAAATGCTCCTGAAGATCACTGTTGGGAAGAGAAGCCAAAATCAGGAGCCACTAATATGTCTTTTAAGGGGTCCTTGAACATCATGATATTTTAAATCAAGAGCCATCATTGCAACATAGAATACTTCATAGAACTTTGAATGTTCATTAAGTAAAAGTCAATCTTTGCCAAAAGCTAGAGCTACATATTCAGACTTTTCTTTTTCAATTTTTAATAGATATGGTGCAGCTGAATTTCTGTAGTGTATTTGCTTTCAACATAAATAATGGCAAGTTGGTTCTTTTTTGTACCACACTGTGTTAATCTTGAAGTAATTATTCTAGCATTGTCCCCTTGCATTGTATGGGTGAAACGATTAATATGTATTTAAAAACCATATCATATTTGCATATTGTGTTTCTGACATGAACAGACTACTGCCTTTACAAAAAAAGCACAATGCGCAGTTGCAGAAAACTCCTTTTCACTTATGAACGTCTGAGCTTCACACAAACCACACTTTTGTTTGACTCCAAAATGTGGGTGCCAAATGAATCTACTGCACTAGGCTTATGAACACTACTGCAACTGTGCAGCCACTATTTCTCTACTGGGGGAATTGTTTCAGCAGATAAACCATCTGGATGGAAACACAGCCCTCTTTGAAAATATTCCCCATTATGTTAGCTCTGAAACAATGTGTACAACTATGCTCCATTGGAGGACATGTTAACAGAAATTCAATGTCAAACAATATCTGCTCTGTAATCTTTTGCTAGATGTAAAAAAAAAGAGAAGTAATCAAAATGCAAGATTTTAATTCTTTGGAGTCATTTTGAGCGTGGCATAAGAGAAAGAAAAATTCTGGAAAATACTTAATAAGAGGGACTATATTTTTGACTCAGCCTTGGAAATTAGGGGTTCTTTTGTTACTGTTATCATGATGGCGGTTCCTTATTACTTTGTGTTCATTACTTTGCGTGATCAAAGCTGGATTGATAATGTATGATTAGAGAATGATCAGAAGCTTGTACTTGTAGCTATAAATAGGAAAATCAGATTAAGTTTCAGGAACCCAAGTCAAAAAATGTTATTGCTATGGAAGAAGACTAGAGGGGGCAGGGAAGAAATAGTTAAAAAAAATATATGGCCTGACTTTGAGTTTGTCACAGTGATATTAAAAGAGAAACTTGGGCCAGAGCAATAGCACAGTGGGTAGGGCATTTGCCTTGCATGTGGCTGATCAGGGTTTGATTCCTGGCATTCCTTATGGTCTGCTGAGCCTGCCATGAGTGATTTCTGAGCCAGGAGTAATCCCTGAGCACTGCCAGGTATGGTCCCAAAACAAACAAACAAAAAAAGAAAAACAAAAATTATAAAAAAGAAAACTTGAGTGATACTATATGAGAGCTGTAAAATAGTTGAGTTCACCAATCTATGACTCCAGTAATTCACGTTAGGTATGTTTGGGCCATTGGTTGAGGTTCTGTAGTGTGAGTCCAAACGTTATACAAATGAAGTGAGACTAAACCAAGTCCTAGAGGTTACTACTCTGGTGAGTTTATTTGAGAACATCAAATAAATCAGAACCATCTAATCAAATTCATTGAAAAGATTATACCATAAGAGAGTTTCCAAGAGGCTTAAAGAAAATGTTACATAGATAGAAAATTATTTTTCTACTTAATAAAAATTACCTCAAAATCGGGAGAAAATTAAAATAAACAGTACCAAGATCAAACAGCTGTATGAACATTGAGTGGAATTAAAAAAATGATCTCCTTAAACATCAAACCTAAAGTCAACAACAGAATAGATACCCTATCTAAAATAAGTGATACACAGAGGGGAACATTTTCACTAGCACTCCAGGGGACAAAAGGAAGAGATATGGTGGTGGGAATGGCCCTGATTCATTGTCACTTTTTTTTTTTTTTTTTTTTTTGGTTTTTGGGTCACACCCGGAGGTGCTCAGGGGTTACTCCTGGCTGTCTGCTCAGAAATAGCTCCTGGCAGGCGCGGAGGACCATATGAGACACCGGGATTCGAACCAACCACCTTTGGTCCTGGATCGGCTGCTTGCAAGACAAACGCTGCTGTGCTATCTCTCCGGGCCCTCATTGTCACTTTGTACCATAAATACTACTGTGAAAGATTTGTTACTGACTCTTTGGTCACAATAAAAATTATTACTAAAATTCACCTCAAAATACAAAGATTTTGGATTAGAAAAAAAATTTAATGTACATTAGTTCACTCTATTCTTTGTATGAAGACCTTCCTTTACTCTGGCTTTAGTCACACACACACACACACACACACACATACACACACACACACACATACACACACACAAATGCATCTCAACAGAAGGAATCATAGTCCTTATTTTGTTGTGCTTTTTTTTATTTTTATGATAAAACCAAAGTTGATAAATTTTATAGATCTACTGAGTTTAAATGACCTTTTCTTTCATATAATATTATAGTGCACATGCAAGAATTTATATCAATCTAAGTTTTTTCACATGTTTTCCATCCATGGTGATTTCTGAGTACAGATTTGTCCCAATACCTGAAACTAGAGCTTTTCTAACCCAAATGGTGTAAAACAAAGAAGTAATGGCCCCTAATTTATATGAAAAAAAAAAAGTATCTATAAACTTAAAGCAGACTTTTCAAATCATACTGAAAACACTTCAAACCTAAACTCACTTACACTAGAATGGTGTATAAGCATAAGGGCACAATTTATGTCCTGCCTGTATAAAATATTCCTAGGCAAGAGCCTGGGTCAATTACTTTTCAGTGTTTTGCATATTACTGCTTTTATTCTGGTTGCTGCAAAACAAGTTGGCAATTTTTTTTATTTTCCATTTCTTGTCCTAAAAATAAGAAAAAAAAAAAAGATCAATGAGAAGAAATACAGATGTAGGTCTTTCCTCCCTCTGCCACCACATAAAGTGTTTATTGAAGAATGAAAATGCATGTAGGCACTCTACAGCATAGTGGGGTATCCGAAAATAGTATAGTCTGAATGGAGGAATTTTGTAAAGGGAGAGTGGAATAATATGAATCCTTGAGAAGTGGGGATTCCCTGAAATAGTGACCAATAAATAGGTCTGACAAAGTACATGGGTGGGCCAAAGGACCTAGAAATATCTTTGTAGAGACTTAACTACTGAGATGATATAAATAGATAAAGGATAATAAAAGTTCTGAGATATGAAGAAAACTGGAGAGTTATGGTAATGAATAGGGGATTTATTTATATATAACAACCACCATAGAAAACAATAACAATTTCCCATTATAGGGGCCCAATATTACTAACCTACAGAAAATCAAACTGTCAGAAATGTTTAGTTAGATCTGATTTTACTATTGTCTCCTTGCTGAGGACAAGGGATGAGATAGAGCCTCGTATATTCTGGGTAATAGACTAACCAGTTCTAAAAGCACTAGGCTTTTCTCAGTCCATTCAGGGCCATTAGCTGGAGCAGACACTCTATTAAGTTATATTGTATCTATGTTTATGACTGGGAAGTGAACTCTGGATTATGTCTAGCAAGAAAAGAACAATCAGCAAATTAGTGCATTGGGCTTCTATGAAGTCTTCTTTGGTAAGTTAATTATTACTACATATTAGAAAATCTGCTGCAGTGACGAGAGTCCTTAACATATAAGGTTCTATTTGTAATTCCTGGTTTCATCTCTTCAGTAATGGAGGACACAGTGTCATGTGCTAAGGATGATGTTGATTGGAGATATACTGAGGCATTTAAAAATGGAATGGTCATTTTCATTGATTTATTATAATTTTCATTTTATTTTGTTTTGAGGTCACACCTGTGTGATCTAACTTCTGTCTCTTCCCTCAGGGATCACTCACGGTGGGGTAATGTAGACCCAGGGATTGAATCCAAGTTGGCTGTGTGCACGGCAAGCATTTATTTGCTGTATTATCTTTCCAACCTCATATCCTAAAATTTTATAGATTATACAGGAGGTATCTGTCCATAGGTATATATGTATCTTTGTGCACATCTAAATGTGTATATTAAGTTTCTAACGATGACATTTTAAAAGTTCATCATGAATAATTAAATTTAACTATAGGATCTATATTTAATTTGGGGTTGTGTTTTAGTGCTTATGAGGTATTTCTGGCTTTATGCTCAAGAATAACCCCTAAAGAACACCCTATATGCTGGGGATTTGAACCAGGGCTAATCTCATGCAAAGCAAGCGTCTTAATTTTCTTACCTCTGAGACTTTTTGTTCAACTTTGTTTTGTTTTGTTTTGGTCAACACCCAGTGGTCCTCAGGGCATCTCCTCATTCTGCACCCAGAAATAATTCCCATGGGCCTCAGGGAATCAGGTGTTGCTAGGGATTGAACCCAGGATGGTTTTGTGCAAAACAAGTACCCTACTCACTATATTATCTCTTCAGCCCCCACATTTTTAACGATTAAAAGATAAAATTAAAGTTTCATTGGACAACAGAGAGAATGATAGTATGAAGGACTATCAAAATTTGATGAAGCAATTACTTAGTGATTAGAAATAAAGTTCACTTTCTTCATGCTGTGGTTAGTATTTTAGTAAAGAACATTTATAAGTAGAAAAAAATTCCCCCATGAGCACAGTCAGTGCCAAGAATGTGATTCTGAGGAAAGCAGAATTTGTCTCTTCTAGACTAGGTGAGGGGCCACTAGTGAATGATTCACTTTCTACTACCTCATGCAGTACTTCAGGTAAATTGTATCTGCTGACTCAAAAAGTTGACATAAAAAAAAAATCCATGCAACAGATCCAGGTAAATTCCCTTCCTTAGTTGCAATCTCAACCTTAAGCCCCCTACATTCCAAAGCATATATTAAAACTTGATGGTCATCAGTCTCGTTAAATAAATAAAAGAATACTTTTTTAAAAAAAGGAAAGACAAGAAAACAAGAACAAAAAGATAACTCACTAATTGCACTGTGTAAATAAGAACCCAAATGCAATGCAGGTAGTGTAGATGAATAACAAGCTACTCCTAAAAAGGTTTAGGCTCTTACTGTCAGAGGGTAATAATTAATGATCGAATGTTAATGGAGATACTGGGATGCTGATGTCATTAATTCAGAACAACTGGAGCCAGTTCCATCCAGGACCTGCCACAGCTGTCACTGCATTTGCTTGATTATTCCAATGCCCCGAGGCTCTTTTTCTTTCTTTTTTTAAACTTCACCCCCACTTCCGGCACTAACTACTAACTATAGGGCATTATGTTTTCCCTGACACAGAAATTATGAAGAGGATCTTGTTCTTTGTACGGAGCCAGAACCAAAAATACGTGAAGGCCACAAAGGAGACCATCACTTTACACTTAGATGAAATGATGGAAAAGGCTGAAGAAAGGCCATCCTTAAATAGCCTGATTGTGCTGATATCATTTGGGGGTTCTTCATGAATTTGGATGTGCAAAGTGGATCTGACTTGTGTAAAATGTCAGAGTACTCACCATCTCTCACAATCAAACAAAGAGGATATAGAAAAAGTGGCTCAAGAGTCTTAGTAAAACATAATGCCATACAATCACTCATGGAAAAGGTGACTTAAAAGTTAGCTTTGCTGAGCAAATTAAGGCGAGGACAAAACATGGTGAAGGAAATGCCACTATAATTAAAATTCAGCTGTAGGAGTATATGAATTCGCCTGCTGTGCTTTCAGAGACTTCTTGCATTTCTTTAGCGTTCTGTCTCTTTCATCGATTACATGGTTTTAAGTTTCAGAAAAACATGTATATCTTTTTTTGGACAGGCCCACACATGCATTGAGTGAAGGGGTCATGTCTATAGTATCCAGAATTGAACTTGTGTACCTTAGCCCTTTGGAACATCTCCTCTTGCTCCAAGGAAAGCTAATTCATTGCTTTTCTAAATACCACTTGGCACTTTCTCTCCTGGCCTAATAAACACCACATTTTCACTTTACTGTTTTCTATTCGGGATGAGATATTGATTTGCTGTTTGAAAGTTCTTGCTTCTAGGTATACACTTCTAGTGATGAGTGTTATGATGTCAAAGGAGTTGTCAGCATCATGTGCTTCAATGCTGGAATGTGACTTGACTCTTGTCCAAACAGAAGTGCTTAAAAAATGTGAAACACTACAACAATTTCAAATCTCTCTTGGCTGTACATGGTGATTTAAAATAATTGGCGCACTTCAAATTTTTACGTGCCTTTAAGTTTGGAAATGATCGATTCTGTGCATATATAGTACATAGGGTTCAAAATGATTAGAGCCCTCAAATGTATATGGTTTCAGCTCGAGGGAGATGAGGGGCATAAACTTTGACTGTTAGAGGTTATATTTAAATTTAATATTAGATTCAGATATAGTGGTGATCCTAATTCTGGATAGCCATGCTCATTTTGAAAACCATTTCAATGACTTTTGTTTTAGAATCAAAATATATTATTGGCCTGACAGAAAGAGATTTTGAAAAGCCACCTAAAATAGCACAAATTTACTTTCACTGTCATACTGTCTACAGTTGACCTGAGCATGATCATTATCTTAAAGCAAATACTCAAGTTTGGCAATGAAAAATTACCTTATTTTTTTTTTCAGAAGAAGCATAAAAAAAAAAGAAATGAAGTCAATATAAATACTTGATGAGTTTTGATAACCAAAGTCAAGATTGCATTTGGTCTGCATAAATTATTATTTTTGCCATAAACAAGGTTTTTGTCTATTGCATAGTTGTGATATTAATCTTGGAAAAATTGTTTTGTACTGAATAATCTAAATAAAGTGAGCTTATAAGATATTATAAACTTAAATATTTATATATTATCTCTGAGAAAAATACAACACATTTATTTTTAAGTCTTCTGCTTTTGATATTTGACTATAGAACTAAAGATAAAGTTACAGAATCATGACATTTACAAAATAGATTCTTAGATGACTTATTTGGTCACTTGAGACTCATTTAACATTTCTAAGATCTTTTATGAAGCATACATATTCTTTAAGCGGGAATATTTAAACTTTTGCTGAGTGCCTTGTTGCCAAGATCCTAAGATGTAGTATAGATTTATGGTTCAAATGTTAATAGCATATTTAAAAATTTCAGTCATTAAGAAGTCAACTAAAATTCTTAGCATGTTTTATTTGTATCCTTGAAAGCCACATGGACACTTGATTTAAATGGAAGTGACAAAGGTGAAATTCCAGCATATTTCTCAATCACTTCCCTTCCTCAGAAAAATGTTTTCATTTTGATAAAAATAAGGATAAGTTCATTATGGTTCTAATTTTTTTAAAAGCAAAACCTGAAGTTGGAAATTGAAATATAATGGCACACAAAAACTTTCTGAATTATAAGCTAGCTTTATAACTCTGCATATGTTCATTATAGTAGCTTCCTAACAGAATTAAAAATAGTAAATTCTAAAAATAGGAAATGTATTGTAGTTAGGACTTCTGTAACCCTGGGGATTTAGGGCCCTGCACTACATGAAAATTTACATTTGGTATGAGAGTTAACATTTGCTCTTAAACATTCATTTTTAAAGTTTGAAAGTTGTTCTTGTACATATATATATATATACATATATATATATATAGTCTATTATAATGCGTTTTATGTTTCATTTGACAGTAGAAAAAGTAAAGGAAGTTTCAATACTTGTAAAGATATACTCAAGGAAGAACATGTTGGTCAACTAGTGTTAAGCTATTAAGTTAGTGAATTAATGCTTGGTTAGGTCACTGGAAGAATAGGCCCAATTATATCAAAGCAACTTTTCTTGAGAACATATGACTTGCTAGAAATTGCCTACTTCCAAAGCATGTTTGTACTAAAATAAAGCTCTTACTTTTAGACTTATCATCTGGAAATCCTTGTGGACTAGAGAGGATACTTTGAAAGACTAAAGCACTGTTTATGCTTAAGCTCTATATATTGCAGTGTGTTTTAGTTCAGTAAACCAATTCAAATAAACAACAGATAAATATATAAATCAATTTTTGCAGCATTGCATATTTTAATACTATCTACAAGACAACTGGTATTCTTTCTGACATAATGAGGACATTAGTTATTCAAAAAAATTAAATAAAGATAAATTTTTGTTCTTGAGAGATTATAAAAAGATTTTTCAGGTCAAAAAAGCATATTTTCAATTGCTTCACATTTTTAGAGAGATCAGTTTAAAGCATGCTTTCCTATCATATTAACTAAACCCTAGGCAGGGACATATAATGTTAAAATGTCGAGTCATAAAAACTCAAAGAATAAGCAGTTATGTGTACAATTAGAATAAAAAATGAGAGGTGCAGGTTTTTGTTGTTTTCGTTTGTTTTTGCATAGGCACAGCATATGTTGGGAAAATTAGAAAGAAAATACTTTTGGCCTAGAAGAACAGGGTGTCTCCACCCATGAAGCAGCCTGTCATAAGACCAATTGTATGCTCCAGACATATTAACTGTTCAACCCCAAGATCTTTCTTCTTGGCCCCACGAAAAGTTCTACTCCATTGCAGTTGTTATAGTCAGGCTTCTGTTATTAGAGATCTTAGTTTTTGCACAGATCCTATGTCGAAGCCAGGGTGTCATGGAATGTCTTCTGATTTCATCTCACTATTAGGTGTCTAGGCAGGTAAACCTGTCCTGAAAGCAAGTTGTTGTTGTTTCCTAGTTGTCAGGGTGTCATATGAACCCACCTTGACAGCAAGTCAGTGCTAGGGCAACATTATGGCCTTCCAGATGAAAGTTTGATTTCTGGTACTGGTGCAGAAAACCTTGCTGTTTTCAAGGACAGAACCAAGGTTTGGAGTTAGTTGGTAGATATTCGATCAGCTGAGGCCTAAGTCAAATCACTATGACAAATGTTCAGGGTGAAAAACACCCCTGAACTATAAAATTTCTGAGTTCCTATTCCTATTAGATAAGAACTTTTCTCTATACATGAACTTTCTCCATTTTAATGTGCTTTTGCAAAAAGGAACAATGCCACATGATACTCCTGGTGCATATGGGAGTAAAGAGAACAAATTAAACAATCTCTATAACTTGAACTCACATCCCAAGAGAGACTTATCTACTAGAATTTCCTACCAAGAAGTTCCAAAACAGGAATAGGGAAGCTACCTCTACAAACCAAAATATACACTAAGAATTATAACTGTTAAGGAAATGCATCTAAAGAAATATACAAAGGAAATATAGATATTCCATTTAAGTTTGCTGAAATAGTCTGCAGGGAGGGATAAAATCTAGAGCACAGTTTTATCCTGTGCTGTGGTCTTGTCGAGGCTAAGAAATGGTTTGCAGAATTTAGGGATCAGGTAGTTTCCTCTAGCTGAGGGTCTCTCTGGAGACAAATTCAGTAGTGAGCAACAGTCCACAGTGAAGGGAGATAGGATAAAAGAGGCCGCATATAGTGAATCAGCAGGAGCAGCGGTGGCAGCTTCTTCCTGGCCTGAGACAAGGTAGGTTGGCAGACGGTTCTTTCACTTTGGGAATCAGCTGGCAGCCTGCCTGGGCAGGGGAAAGGTTCTGGTTCCTGAGAGGTTACATAAAGAGAGTTAAATAGGGAGAGATAATGTATAACGGTTGAGAGGGTGAAAGGATAGAAGAGGATTTGCAAGGTGGTAGGGAAGGGGTACAAGGGGAAAAGGAGTATATATATAACAAAGACTATACAATGAAGCAGGCATTATGTACCATACTGCTTAGATTGACATAGCAGTGTCCACCGCATACACTCACACACACCCACAAAGATTGAATCATAGTTTGCAGTTGAAGAGCACCTTGTCAGATGGGTGAGAGCACTTAGAAAATATGAGGCCAACAAATCAAGGGGAAAGGTTTTCCAGTTTTTAGGCAAAACATCATTGGCAAGGGTAAACTTTGCTAAATAAAAAGCTTCCGAGGTTAGATTGTGCATGGAACATTCTTAGAACAATCATTATTTTTCATGTCTAGAGTACTAAGCAATTGGTAGTGAGCACTACAGTTCTCTTCTCCATGAATTATCATCTACTGGGCCTTGAGCATCCAAGTTCCTTTCCTGAAAGCAAACTGACAACACAGGCATTATGATATAATAGTAAGCTAGCTTGAATTGGAAGATATTTTCCCAGAAATCTGTCATTTCTTGTGGGTTCTCTAGCTTAAATGAGTACAGTTGTTCATAATAAGGCCTTGTGATGTCTAGGATTTCTTGGTATTCTGTCCCTCTTCATTTCTGATTCGATTTATTTGTTTTCCTTTTTATTGCCAGTGGTTTGTCCATCTTGTTTAGTATTTCAATAAAACAACTTCTAGTCTCATTCTTTCTTTTGTTTTTTTGTTGTTTCTATATTGTTTATTCCTGCTTTGGGTTTTATTATTTTTTCTTTTTCCTTATGTTTTGGTTCCTTTGCTGTTGGTTTTCCAGTTATTTAAGATGTCCCTTTAGGTTGTTGATTTTGTTATTTTCTTCTTTCCTAACATAGGCCTGTACTGCTTTTGCTGTGTTCAATAGATTTTGGCAATTTGTTTTTCCATTGTCATTTTATCAAGGAATCTCTATTTCTTTCTTGATTTTCTCTTTGATCCAGCTATTGTTGAGCAACATGTTGTTTAGTCTCCAGGTGTTAAATTTTCTCCACATCTTTTTACAATCAATAGCGATCTCTATTGCTTTGTGATTTGATAGGGTGCTTGGTATAAGTCTTATATTTGTATTTACATAAGTTACACTTGTGACCTAAAATGTGGTCTATCCTAGAGAAGATTCCATGTACACTTGAAAAGAACGTGTATTTGGGATTTTGAGAATGAAAGGCCCTGTATAGATCCATTAGTCCTAGTTCTTCTAGTTTCTCATTAGGGCTCTTATGTTTTTGCTAATATTCTGCCTAGAGTTGATAATGGCTTGTTGAAATCTCCCATTACTATAACATTTCAGTCCATATATTACTTTAGGTTTGTGAGAAAAAGCCTTACATATTTAGCTGGCTCTACATTTGGTGCATAAATATTGAACAGAGTTAGTACTTCTTGGTCTAATGTCATTCTGACCAATAAGTAGTGTTCATCTTTGTCTCTGAGTACTTTCTTGAGGTTAACTGACTTGGTCCAATTTAAGTATGGCTATTCCAGCTTTTTTGCTTGTTTTCCAGTAACTTGTATAATTGTTTTCTATCCTTTTACTTTGAGTTTGTGTCTATCCTGAACTTTTAAATGTGTTCCCTGCAGGTAGCAGTTAGCTGGGTTTTGTTTTCTGATCCTACCCTCTACTTCTGTGCCTTTTGAAGGGATAGCAGCCACTGGTAAATTTAAAAAATAAAAATATATACCCAAAACAATTACAATAATTGAGGAATCATTAGGTTAAATGTTTTTCAATATTTTTGCTAAAGAAAAACTGTAAACTAGCAACAATAACTTTAAAACTTTTAATAAAGAGCAGAAAACCATAGATTAACGGGTCATCAGTTCAGCCACCTACCTCTTCAGCTCAGCTGAGACTTGTAGACTAAACTGAAGCATCGCTGCCTCCAGCAGACAGCAGAATATGACTGGAGACTACGTCCATTTAATTCAGTGTGCATGCATCAAATCAAATAACCTGTATTACCCGAGTATAAGACAAGTTAGGGTTTTTTGGCACAAATTTTGTACCGAAAAACTTGGCTTATACTCGAGTTTATATGGTAAATTGAAATGTCTCCATCTGCAAAGTTTGGGGATCAAATGGTAAATTGGGGAGGGCAATGAACTGACCTGGGAGCAGGAGATCAGGACATTTGATTTTCAGTAGCTGCTTCCAAAATCTGGAAGGAGACTTACACAAGGGGGTCCTTGGCAAGGGCTTTAGTGTGTTTAAAGGGACTCACAGGGGTCCCTGGGCCACCCCTGCCTAGCTAGAATTCATGTGGTTTGGGGAATAGTTAGAGGTTCTTTCTGCTATTCTTATGTAAAAATTAAATGATGTCCAGACAATGAATGTATTTATTGCCTTGCATTATGGGTGTGATGTATGATTAGGGCATTTAAGATAATCTCTTTTACAAAATCTTATATGGTGAAGTATTATTAACTACATTTACCACCTTGCACATCGGGGCTCAAAATGTTATTAATTGATCTACTGAACACTCTGACCCAAATCTCAGTTCTTCATTACTGTAACCCTAGTAGCCATAATTATACTATCTGCTTTCATAAGTTGGGCTTTTCAGATTCTATATATATGTGAGATTATACAGTATTTGTCGTTGCATACCTTACTTTTTTTTTTTTAGCATAATGACCTCCAGTATCATTCATGTTGTAACATATGGCAGGTAAATAAATAGAATAGATGCGAAAATCTGAATAGGTATTTAAAAAGCATGCTTGACATTCCTAATCTACATTAAGTTGACAATTGAAGTTACAATGACCTTTCATCTTACAACTGTTAAAATTAACATTTTAAGAAAATAAAGAGATAACAAGTTTCAGTGAGTGTGTGGAGTAAAGAAATAGAAACTGCTTTTGGAAGGTAAATCTATTTGTTATTATAAAAATTGAGCTTCCTTATTTTTCTTTTCTTTTTATCTTCTTTTTAGGGGATGTTCTAGTTCTGCATAACAAGAAATTCTAGTAGAAATTCTTGTTTGGGATAAGAACACAGGTCAAAACCAGATCACAGATACTGTAACAAGATAACTTGTTATTTTACTCCTAAATGCACCAATATAATCTGGCATTGCTTCTTTTATTTTACCCCTAAATTATTATTATATTATTATTATTATTATTTTACCCCTAAATGCACCAATAATATAATCTGGCATTGCTTCTTTTATTTTTTATTTTATTTATTTTTATTTATTTTTCTTCTGCATAGGCACACTAAAACACAAAAATCTTATGTATAGAAAGAAGTTTTTATCTAATAGAAGTAAGCACTCATGAATTTTAAAATGCAGGGTTGCCTTCCACCTTGAACAATTGTCATGGGGACCTGATTTAGACCTCAGGTGATTGGACATCAATTGTCCAACCCTGATCCCTGGATACTAACCCTAGACTTCGCACAGTTCCCTGCATCAGCACCAGGAATCAAATTTCTCTGGGGGAAGACTTTAATACTGCTCTGGCACCAACTTGCACCAGGGTAGATTAATATGACACACTGATGACTAGGAAGCAGCAACAACTCAATCTAAGGGCAAGTTGCCCTACCTCACCATCTAAAGGTGAGGTGAAATCAGAAGACTGTCCTAGGATCTGTGCAAAAACAAGATCACTAATTAAAGAAGACTGACTGTGCCAACCTCAAATGAACAGAACCTACCCTGGAACCATAAAGACTTTATCCTCTGCTTCACCCTAAGATCTGTGCAAAACCCAAGATCTCTAACTACAGAAGAATGATTCTGGCAACCACGACTGAACAGAATTTTTTCTAGGACCAAGAGAAAAGACCTTGGGGTTTGACAGCTAACATACCTGGAGACTATAGTTGATTTCATGACCATGTGCTTAAAGGTTGGAGACACCCTGTATCTCTTAGGCCAAGGAAAATTTTTTTTTAATTTTTTCAACATTTATTGCACACACACACACACACACACACACACACACACACACACACACACACAACCAAAAGCCTCCAAAAACAAAAACAAAACCAAAAAGCAAAGGAAAAAACTCCACTTGCCATATCTACCCCCTCATTTATTTGTTTTTGTTTGTTTGTTTGTTTTGGTTTTTGGGTTGCACCTGGCAGTGCTCAGGGGTTACTCCTGGCTCTGCACCCAGAAATAGCCCCTGGCAGGCACAGGAGACCATATGGAATGCCGGGATTTGAACCACCTTTCTGGATGTAAGGCAAATGTTCTACCTCCATGCTATCTCTTTAGCCCCCCTCATTTTTATTTATTTTTCTTTCTTTCTTTTCTTTCAATTTTATTATATTTATAGCTTCTGGACAGAGGCCCCCTCTTTTTTGTCTTTGATTGGTTTTTATTTTTATTATATATATTTTATATATATAGATATATTTGAAGAGTCATAAAACATGAATCATCTGGTTCTGCCTCACATTAATGTTACCTACAAACAGAGAAAAGAAAAAGAAAACAGATGAAACCCATAGGGGGCCAAATAGTCTCAGGAGCAAAGAGTGGAAATAAAAATGGTCAGCCCTAAATACCCAAACCAATGTCAACGACAGTAGATTCAAGAGACCCAAACTATAACAAGCTATGCACAAAATGGACCTGATATGCTAGTAGTCTAGGAGCTTAAGGGTGGAGGTACAGGATACATGTTGGGAATATGACGGATGGATTTCAACACTGGTGGTGGAAACAGCCCTGACTCACTGTCACTGTTACTGAAATACAACTGTGAAAAACTTGTAAAAAATAAAAAATTAAAATTTAAATAAATTCTTCCTTTCTCTCTTGCTTTTTTCTTTCTTTCTCTCTTGCTTTCTTCTCTCTTTCCTTCCTTCCTTCCTTCCTTCCTTCCTTCCTTCTTTCTTTCTTTCTTTCTTCTTTCTTTCTTTCTTTCTTTCTTTCTTTCTTTCTTTCTTTCTTTCTTTCTTTCTTTCTTTCTTTCTTTCTTTCTTTCTTTCTTTCTTTCTTTCTCTTTCTCTTTCTTTCTTTCTTTCTTTCTTTCTTTCTTTCTTTCTTTCTTTCTTTCTTTCTTTCTTTCTTTCTTTCTTTCTTTCTTTCTTTCTTTCTTTCTTTCTCTCTTTCTCTCTCTCTCTTTCTTTCTTTCTTTCTTTCTTTCTTTCTTTCTTTCTTTCTTTCTTTCTTTCTTTCTTTCTTTCTTTCTTTCTTTCTTTCTTTCTTTCTTTCTTTCTTCTCTTTCTCTCTCTCTCTTTCTTTCTCTTTCTTTCTTTCTTCTTTCTTTCTTTCTTTCTTTCTTTCTTTCTTTCTTTCTTTCTTTCTTTCTTTCTTTCTTTCTTTCTTTCTTTCTTTCTTTCTTTCTTTCTTTCTTTCTTTCTTTCTTTCTTTCTTTCTTTCTTTCTTTCTTTCTTTCTTTCTTTCTTTCTTTCTTTCTTTCTTTCTTTCTTTCTTTCTTTCTTTCTTTCTTTCTTTCTTTCTTCTGTCTATCTGTCTTTCTTTTCTACCATAAATAGATTACTCAGTGACTACTCCTGGCAGAACTTGATAACCATATGGAATGTTAGTGATTAAACAATGTTGGCCATAGCATGCTAATGCATTATTGACTGTATTATATCTCTGGTTCCAACAATCATTCTTTCAAAATGAAATCTTCTCTGCCATGTTCATCACTATTATTCACAGTAGACAATGTGTGGATAATATTATTCTATGTCAGTATACAATGAAAAATTACATACATACACATATGTACATTTACACATACATCTATACATTTATATAAACACAGATATATATTACATACACATATAATAAAAAATTTTAAATAAAACTCCAAGAATTCATTACATTGGCAACACCAGAATTTATTTAGGAAAGTCTCTTTTTGCTCATATGGTTCTTAGTGGATCATTATCCCACTCATATCAAAAATTATCTTTTAAGAGAACATTTTATTAATTTTATTTAGATTTGTTTAAATCTTTTGTTCAAAACCTAAATTGGTCTCTGATTTAATAACAGAACTATATCTTGCCAACTTAAAAATATTACCAACAGAAAATATAAAGTATTTTATGTGGAAATAATAGTGAACAATTCACATTCAGAAGCATTTTTTATGGGCATATTCTCAGTTCTAATGAGAAATACTGAGGGAAGTAAAGATGACAGGAGAGAATCTCCCCTTAATAGTTGCTTTGTTGCAAGGGGGCTGATTAACTTGTGTGCACATTTCAGGGAGCAACACACCTGCTATCTTATACCTTTATTTAATACAAAATAAAAGCTTAGCTAGGAAGTGGTAGTATTTTTTTTTCTTCCAGATTAAAGCATTAGCTCTGTGGGAGAAGTAGAAAGAAAACTTTTCTGATTTTTAAGGAGAAATAGGAATCAAGCGGAATTCCTCTGAGAGCAAGGATAGAAGAAAAAGGAATTTTAGAAACAAGCAATTGCTGATGGAGAGGAGGGAAGCACAAAAACTTTACCTCTAGGGGAACAGCAGGCATTCATCTTGGGCCCCAAATCCTAATTTATGGGAAGTAGAGATCAGCTATTTTCTATAGGAAAGTAAGAATATCCCATCCATGTACAATGAAGACACAAGAGAATTAAGGCCATAAGAGGAAATTCAGGGATGATAAAATCCAAGTTAAATCGAAATCTATGGTGAATTTTAGAGCTGGGCAAGCCAACCTCCTTCCCTCATCTATGTATATCGCTGTAATTGATGCTGAATAATAATAAGCAACAATTGACTAATAAGGCAGAGTTAGGGCATGGTGAGATACTCTTGTATGGCTTAGAATTTAGGCCATGATAACAACTGATAAGTGGGCAGCAACAAAGTGAAGAGGCTTTTAAAGTACTTTCTTTAGTAAAACCAAGTGATATGTGCTTACTGTGATAAGAACACTAAAACTAAGATATCCTGCAATGAAGATTATCTATTAACTACAAAATCCAAACTCAGTCATAGAGATAGTACAGTAGGTAAGGTATTTGCTTTACATGTGGCTGAGCTAAGTTCACCATTTCATATAGTATTCTGAGCACTATTAAGTATGAGTATAGACATAAGAATAAGTTCTGAGCACTGTTGACTGCATCCCCAAAACATAACATAAAAGCTAAACATATGTTTATTTATTTTTACCAGTTACCCTAAAAATTTTTTTTTGGTTCCTTTTTTTGAGGTTGACATGCTTTTAGCCACACACAATGGTACTTATGTTTTATTGCTGGCTCTGTGCTCAGGGATCATTACTGTTGAGCCACAGATATAGTATTGGGGCTAAAATAGGGTTGTCCATACCAACTTTTAATTGACTTCCATTTTATTTCACGGCACAAAATAGAAGTTAATTTCCTAACATAAAATCTGGTTATTCATACCTTTATTCTTCTTCTTTTACTGACTGTTTGACATTAGATAAATATTACAGAAAATATATACAATAAAAATCAATGAACATCACAAAAATCAATGATTGTCAATGATTTTTATTGAAAAATCAATAAAAGCTACATAATTAGATTTAAGACAGATGTTCAGAAACTATCTAAAAGGAATTTCAAAATAATGACAGTATGTTAAAAACTATAAAAATATAGATAATATGTGTATTTATGAGGGAAGTAGAAGAGGTATAGAAAAAAATAAATCAACTAGAGATTTTAAAAATAAATGATAACAATGACAGGGATTTTATTTGATGGAACCATATGGTTTAACTAATCACAATGTAAGGAGGGCATTATGAAGTTGAAGAGGGGCTAATAGAAATGATCCAAAGTGAAAATCAAATAGGAAAAGCAATGAATAATTATAAACTGAACATAAAATTCACCACAATGTTAAGTAGTTTAGTGTACATATAATTGTAATACCAAATAGAGAGCAGAGGGATAATGGGGCTGAAATACATATTTGAAAAAATAATGTAGAGAATGGTGCTTTGTCCCCAAATGTAAGAGATGAGACCATAAACTCAAAATTTAAATAAGAACTAGAAAATCAATGCCAAAATACAAAAATTATAAAACACATCTAGAAACAATAGTGACCATACTGAAAACCAAAAGGGAAAGTCTTGAAAGAAGATAGACTTATAGGGGGCCAGAGCAATGGTGCAAGGGTAGGGCGTTTGCTTTGCATGTAGCTGAGCCAGGACTGACCATATATATAGTCCCCCAAGCCAGGAGTGTTTTCTGAGTGCATAGCCAGAAGTAACCCCTGAATGTCACAGGGTCTGGCCCCCAAACAAAAAACTAACAAAAAAAGAAGATAGTCATATAGGAAACACTACCTACACAGAAGATAGAATTACACTTGGTTATTTAGCAGAAATTATAAACCAAAAGACAATGAATTAGTATTTTTAAAATACTTAAACACCCTATCAGTTCATTATTCCATACCTAGGTAAGGTATATTTCAATAAGAGTAAAGATAATTTCAGCCATGGTAAAGATCATAAATTTGTTGCCAACTTAAGTAATTAATTAATTAATTAATTTTTTTGGTTTTTGGGTCACACACAGCAGCACTCAGGGGTTCCTCCTGGCTCCGTGCTCAGAAATCCACTCCTGGCAGGCTCAGGGGACCATATGGGATGCCGAGATTCGAACCACTGTCCTTCTGCATGAAAGGCAAACACCTTACCTCCATGCTATCTCTCCAGCCCCAAACTTAAACTTTTTAAAAATTTTATTTAAAACATTGTGCGTTATCAAGTTATTCATAGTTGAGTTTTAGACATACATCATAACAAACATCTTTTTAAGTTTGGTTGTTAAAGATTGTGCATCAAGGTTTCATTTTTATTAAGTATGTGGTTTGGATATTTAGTTCTGTCTTTTCTTAACACTACCAAAGTAATTGAATCCCCTTGACTCCCCCCTTTACCCATTATTTTACATCTGAATTTCTCCCCATCCACGCTATTTGTTTCCTTCTTCTCACCATACCCTGGGGCCAAGGGTGTTTAAGACAACCCCCATTTAAATAATAGCATTCCCTCATGCAGTCATTCTAAATACCACATATAAGTGATGTCATCATATCCTTCTTCTTTTGGCTTACATCATTTAACGTAATATCATCCAGTTTCATCCATATTGCAGCAAATTGCTGGATTGCTTCATTCCTTACAGCCATGTAGTATTTCATTGTATATACGTACCACATCTTCATTTCTACTCATTTGTTGTCGGATATCTAGGTTGATTCCAGCTCTCAGCTACTGTACTGAGTTCTGCAATGAATTGTGGTGTACATACATGTCCTTTAGAATAAATGTTTTTCTATCCTGGGAATATACCCCAAAATGGAATTGCTGGGCAATAGAGCAGCTCAAATTTTAATTTACTGAGAACCCTCTGTACTATTTTCTATGGGAGTTGAGTCAGACAACATAACCACCAACAGTGGATGAGAGTTCCTATTTTAAAACATTCTCATCAATGCATTTTTTCCCAATATTTTTGATATGTGCCATTTTCACTGGTGCAAGATATCTCATTGAAAAATTTATCTGTATTTCCATAATGATGCTTTGGAGTCATGTTGTTCTGGCAATAAAATCTTGGTTCCATGATATGCATCTGTCCTAACTACTGTTCTAGCCATTCTGGTTTATTTTTTAAATAAGCCTGATATAAATGTATATGTATATATTTATATACACACATATATGTATAAATATACATATATGTTTCTTATTTTGGAGCCAAATTGTAGGTAAGGTGGGTTTTGGACTACATCAGGCTATATTCAGAAACTACTTCTGGCTTTGAGCTCACTCGTGAATCATTGCTCACTCAAAACTTTGTTCTTTGGTACAGTAGTATATGATATTTGGGGTTGAATCAGAGTTGGTCACTTGGCCACTTACAAAGCAAGCACCCTGCCTCATCTCTATGGCCCTAAAGTTCCTCACACTAGTCAAGTTAATCTCCTTGATTCTTATTCTTTGTTTAAAATTTTTTTGAATAATAATGATTTACTATGTGGTGAGTGTTCACTTTCAGTTAATTTGCTTTTGTCCAATTATAATTTTCTTAATTTTTTATTTAATTTCAGATTTGTCAACAATTGTTTTAAATATTTTGCTGCTCCCTCATTGGGTGCATATATGTTTAGGAGTGTGATTTCTTCCTGTTGTACATATCCATTGATTATTAAAAAACATGATTTACAAAATTATTGATAATTGAGTTTTGACATAAAATATTTTAACACCAATCCTACTACCAGTGTCAATTACTACCACCAGTTGCTCCCATATTCTGTCTACCCACAATAAAATCATCTTCCCCTTGTCTGCCAACTTGGCATAAGGTACATTACAGAGTTCAGTGGTTGTAGCTTAGATCTCATGCTTTTAAGGTTAAGCCTGTGCTTTGAAGTTTAGCTATACTACTCTTGTATATCACGAATAAAACTGAAATTCCAACCTCTATACCTCCATTTTCTTCATGTTTCCTGTCTTGATTTCTTTTCTTTGGATTTGAAAAAAATACTGCAAAATTGCCATAATACTATGACTGTTCTCAAGAGTCAAAATAACAGAACTAAGTGATCTATTTTGCCAAACAAAAGATGGTTTTTTAAAACATAGTCTAAGAAAATATAATAGATTTTTAGTGCCAATAGTAATGAAATCAATTGTCTAGAATTCATGTGAACATCTTATTTTCCATGTATTAATAGAACTTTGTAAGTCATAAGATCAATTATCAAGGGTTTTTAATGTTAAGGGTTGTAACAACCCTTAAAATTCAGCATTTCACTTAATTTTAAATTATTGAAATAGTTTGGAAAATCTATCTTTGTTTCTATGCTAAATGCATGTAGAATTCATAAAGAAAGGGTCAATATATTCAAATTCAAGTTGATCTCACTTATCTGTGTTATATAGAATAACTGAGGAGAAAATGTATATAGTAAAGGGACAATCCTAGATCATTCTTTGACCCTAGAGCCTAGGGAGGAGAAGGACAGAGAAGAAAACTAATTAAGACAATAAAATGAAAGTGATAATGGGAGAATAGGAGTTGGAACTTGAGATCTATTTTGTTTCTAAACTCAACAAGAATTTACTTTAATACATAGTTTCACGGAAAAACAACAGCTCAGAAACTTTATAGACTCAAAATCAAACAAAAGACAAACTGAAAGGTCTACTTTAAGACAAGACACACCAACAGACACACCAAAGTTCTATATAAATCTCTTGAAAAATTTTTTTCTCCACATCAATAGACTAAATACAAATGTTAAGAAACACAAAGGGGGTAAATGGATCAAAAATCTGAAGCCAACGTTCTGGTGCTACAAGGAACACATCTGAATAGTAGAAGCAAACATAGGCTCATAATCAAAGGTTGCAGGACAATCATCATAGCAAACAACTTCTTAAAATGTTGCCCAGACATAGAAATGACAGTTCTCTAAGACAGCTCCAGGAACCAAATCCTTCCAGGGCATTCATAATGCTGCTCTGATGCCAACATGTGCCAGTTCTGAATTTATAACCTGACAACAAGGAAATGGGAACAACTTGATCTAAGAGCAAGTTGTCCTTCCTCATCAGCCAACGATAAGACAAAATCAGAAAACATGTCACCCTTTGACATGAGCAAAAGCCAAGATCGCTATCTACAGATGAATGACTGGTTGTTACAACCAGGACTGGACAGTACGCATCCAGGGACCAACAACAACAACAACAGCAACGAAAAGCTCTAGCCTAGCTTTTGGTCTACGATCTGTTCAACAAACAAGATCTCCAACTCTAGAGTCTGACTGAGACAATCGCAACTGAATGGGTCTTCCGGAAACATAACGAAGACTTTATCCCAGGCTCCATCCTAGGAGCAACATAATGACCAAGACCATCAATTACAGAAGATAGATTAAAACGACAATGAAGAAGCAGAACTCCTAGAACCACAAAGAAAGACTCCATCATAAGCTCTATTTCTTGAGCTGCACAGTTACCAAGATCTCTAAATACAGAGGTCTGATTTTACCCTCCAAGACGAAGCAGAAGTCTTCCATACACCACAAAAGCACTGAGAGGAGAGTAAATGATCATGCAAGGAGTCTACAGTTAATCCCATGACAGTATACTTCAGGGGTGGTAACTCCTAGGCCAAGGGAATTCTCTCTATAATATCCTCAATACTTAATGTGCTTATGCAGGGGGGGGGGGAGAAAAATAATCATCTTTCCACACATTTATTTATTGATTGATCAATTTTTTTGACGTCTTTATTTGGGTGTATATATTGAAGTTGATATCTCCAATTTCATTTTATTTTATCTTATCTTTCTCTTTCTTTTTGCACTCCAGCATGATTTGATTTCAGAACCAAGACTATTGTGTGCTGCTTGTCTTTATTGCTGTAGTGCTCACTGGATATTTAATTTGATATTTTTTCTGTATTGTTGTGGTGTTTCAATTACCTTTTTCATATCCTCTCTCAAACTGAGGTTGAAAGCTCTAGGAGGTCTCTGCCCATTTTCAAAGTATTTGACTTCTCTTTTTTTTATTGTAAGAATTTATTCAAGAGACAAAATTGATTAACATATTGAGGTAAACTGACATAACATAATATAGTAACATAACATATAATTAATATAATATAATAATACATGTAAGTCAAAGAACATTTCTAAATAAAACACAATTTTTTGATCATAATGACTTACATATCTTTCAAAGTAGTATTTTAAGTACATATTAACATTGAATCAGGGGAATATCCATCAACTCCAGTGTTGTCCTCCCTTCATCCCTGTTCTCAAGCATATATCCCTTTCTTCCTCCTTTATCCCCCAGAATGCTAGTTTAACTAAAAGCATATATGTTAACACTAATGTAAACCCTTTTTTTTTTTGCAGTTTCAGATATTTTTACTAGTGGTTTCTTAAAGCTTTAGAGTCAAAGGAGCACTGTATAAACAATGTTAGAGTGGCAATTATCATTTGCATGGGCCCACCAAAGTATGGAGGTCATAGAAAGGAAAAACTTTTGGCCTAAGTACAAGGAGACCTTACCCTGAAGTTTCCTGACATAAGACCATTTTTAGGCTCCAGGAAAACTAGTTTGTCCAATCCTGGTCATTATCTGTAGTGCCCATACAGTTATATTTTTCACAGTCTCTGTTGTTGGTATCCTGTTTCTGTATTGAAGGTCCTGGTATCTGTATATCCTACATTGAAGTCAGGATGGTGCGGAGCGGTGTCTAATTTCAACTCAGAATTAAAGGGCAATGCAGAAAGCCCTGTCCAGTATGCAGGTCATTGTTGTTGTTTAAATCTTCTCAGTGTTAAGGGAAGAATCTTTTGAGTAAATTGATTTCAGAGCAGCAGTAGCGTCTTCCCTGGTAGAGAATTGCTTCCAGGTGATGGCATAGACAACTTTGGATGTTTTGTAGATGGCTTCCCTGGTTCAGGGGTGACTGGAAAATGCCCAAACCTCTGATGCCTGTGCCAGGTTATCATACCAATGTTCAGGGTGTAAGGTTCCATTGCACCACGACTTCTCTTATTTTTTTTATTTTTATTTTTTCTTATTTTGTACCCCATTCTATTGCTTTTCTTTCCTTCAAACAAAACCACATAATTCGATTTATCTAGTTTCACCTATTATATAGAGGGGAAAACAAGGGAGGGTACCAGGACCAAACAGATATATGACCACTAATAGTAAGCTAGACAAAGAGGGGTCCACCTACTCTAGCAGCCTCAGGGGTGATGGTGGGGTATATGGGTTGCAGAAAGGGAACTGGGATGGGGAAGGACAAATTTGGTTTTGGGTATTCCCCTGATTCAATGTTAATATGTACCTAAAATACTACTGTGAAAGATATGTAAGCCATTATGATCACAATAAAAATTTAAAAAAATGTTGAGTGGCCATATTAATATCAGATGACACAAACTTTAGACTTAGAAAAGTTATAAGGGACAAAGATGAGCATTTTTTAATAATCAATGGATATGTACAACAGGAAGAAATCACACTCCTAAACATATATGCACTCAATGATGGAGCAGCAAAATATTTAAAACAATTGTTGACAAATCTGAAAGAAGACATCAATAGCAATAAATTAATAGTGGGAGACTTCAACACTGACCTGTCACCACTTGATAGGTCAACCAGGATGAAACCTAACAAGAATATACTAGTTCTAAAAGAAGAAATGAAAGAAAGTGGGCTAGCTATTCACCTTCAGAGAACAGGATGCACAATCTTCTCCAGTACACATGGGTCATTCTTCAGGATAGACCACATGCTGGCCCATAAAAACTCCATAAAATCAAGAACATTGATTGGGGCTGGAAAGATAGCATGGAGGTAAGGCATTTTTCTTTGCATGCAGAAGGACAGTGGTTCTAATCCTGGCATCCCATATGGTCCCCCGAGCCTGCCAGGAGCAATTTCTGAGCATAGAACCAGGAGGAACCCCTGAGCACAGCCGGGTGTGACCCAAACCCCCCCCAAATCAATAACATAGAAATTGTACAAACTACATTCTCAGATAATAATTACTGAAATTAGAAGTGAACTACAAACAGACACAGAAGAAAAACTTTAACACCTAGAAAATGAACAGCTCACTATTGAAAAATCAGTGGGTCAGAGACAAAATCAAAGAAAAAATCAAAAGAGCACTGGAAACAAATGTGAATGAAGACAAAATTATCAGAATTTGTGAGACATGGCAAAAGCAATAGTAAAAGGAAAATTTATAGCGTTACAAGCACACATCTGGAAAGAAGAAGGGACCTACACAAGTAACTTAATCACCCAACTAGACACAAATTAGAAAGTGTTGAAGAAAATGAACCAAAAATAGGTAGGCAGAACGAAATAACAAAGCTTAGAGCAGAAATTAATGAAGTGGAAATACAAAGAACATTTAAAAATCAATAAAAGCAAAAGTTACCTCTTTGAAAAAATCAAAAAGATTGATAAACCACTACCAAAACTCACAAAGGAAAAGAGAAAAACTTAATAAAACTGAATTAGAAATGAAAAGGGAGAGATCACTACAGATATTACAGAGATTCAAAGGATGATCAAAGACTACTTTGAGAAACTCTATGCCACAAAACAAAATAAACTGGAATAACTGAATAAATTATGAACTCTTATAATCTTCCATGGTTTAACCAGAAAGATCTACCATATCTAAGCAGACCCATCAATATTGAGGAAATTAAAATGCTAATCAAAAGTCTGCTCAAAAACAAAAGCTCAAGCCTAGATGGATTCACTAACGAATTCTTTCAAACATTTACCAATACTGTTCAGACTCTTCAAAGAAATTGAAGAAACAGAAATACTACCAAATAGTTTTTATGAAACTAACATCACCTTGACACTAAAAATAGATAGACATGCCGCAAAAAGAAAACTGCAGACCAATATCCCTGATGAACACAGACGCAAAGATCCTCAACAAAATCCTAGCAAATAGAATCCAACATCTCACCAAGAATGTCATACATCATGATCAAGTAGGTTTCATTCCAGAGATGCAATGATGGTTTTAACATAGGTAAGTTAATCATCATATTGCACCATAATAATGCACCATATTGAAAAAAAAATAAAAATCATAACAATAGAGGCAGATAAAGCATTTGATAAGGTCCAAAACCCATTCATGATAAAAAAAACTCTCACAAGATGGGAATGGAGGGAATTTTCTCAATGTAGTTAAGGCCACTTACCATAAGCCAATGGCAAATATTATTCTCAATGGAAATAAGCTAAAAGCCTTTCCTCTAAAATATTGTATAAAACAAGGTTGCCCCATCTTACCACTCCTATTTAATATAGTACTGATAGTACTTGCCATAACAATTAGGCAGAAAAAGATATCAAGGGCATCCATATAGGAGAGGAAGAAGGCAAGAACTCACTGTTTACAGATGACATTATTCTATATTTAGAAAACCCTAAGACTTCTAGAAACGATTGATTTATATAGCAAAGTGGCAGCATACAAAATTAACATGAAAAAATTATTGGTCTTCTTATACACAAAGTTAAAGAGAATAAATGGACAATAAAAAAGCAATCCCATTTACATTAGTGACACAGAAACTTGAATACCTGGATTCAAATTTACTAAAGAGGTGAAGGATCTATACAAAGAAAACTACAAAATACTGCTTCAATCAATAAAAGAGGACACTAGGAAATGGAAACACATATTCTTATCATGGGTTGGGAAGATTAACATCATTAAAAATCAATACTCCCCAAAGCATTGAATATATTTAGTGCAATCCTCTAACAATACCCATGACATTCTTCAAAGAAGTGGCTCAAACACTCTTGAAATTCATTTGGAACAATAAACACTCATGAATAGCTAAAGCAATCCTTGGGAAAAAGAAGATGGGAGCATCACTTTACCCAACTTTAAATTGTATTACAAAGATTTAGTCATTAAAACAGCATGGTACTGTAATAAAGGCAAACTCTCTGATCAGTAGAATAGATTTGAGTATTCATAGAATGTTCCCCAAACATACAATTAATTAATCTTTGATAAAGGGGCAAAAATTGCAAAATGGAACAAGGAAAGCCTCTTCAACAAGAGTTGTTGGGACAACTGGTCAAGAGCATACAAAATAATGAACCCAAACCTCCATTTAACATCATGCATAAAGGTCGAATCCAAGTGGATTAAAAACCTTGATATCAGACCCAGACCATACAGTTCATGAAAAAACACATAAATAAAATACTCCATGACATTGAGACTAAAGTCATCTTCAAGGAGGAATCACCATTATTAAAATAATTGGAAATAGAGATAAATAAATGGAACTATATTAAACTGAGAAGCTTCTGCATCTCAAAGGAAATAGTAACTAGGATACAAAAGCCACCCACAGAATGGGAGAAACTATGTACCCATCAAATAAGAGGCTAATATCTAAGATATACAAGGTAGTGACAGAACTTAACAAGAAGAAGCATCTAATCTCATCAAAAAGTGGAGAGAAGTGAAAAGACACTTTCTTAAATACAAAGAGCCAAAAGGCACACAAAAAAATTCTCCACATCATTAATCATAAGGGAGATTCAAATCAAAACAACAATGAAGTACCATCTCATGCCAAAGAGACTCGCACACATCCAAAAGAACAAGAACAATCAGTGCTGGCAGGCATGAGGAGAGAAAGGAACTCTCATTCACTGCTGGTGGGAATGCTGTCTAGTCCAGCTTTATAGAAAACAATATGGAGATTTAAAATAAAAAGGAAACTGAGTTCCCATATGATCCAGCTATACTACTCCCAGGCATATTCCCTAAGAACACAAAAAACACAATACTATAATGCCTTCTGCATACCTATATTCATTGTAGTCCTATTTGGAATATCCAGAATCTGGAAACAACCCAGATGCCAACAGATGAGTGGCTAAAGAAACTGTGATACAAATATGCCATGGCATACTATGTAGCCATCAGAAAAAAAAATGAAGTCATGAATTTTTCCTATGCATGGATAGACATGAAAACTATTATGCTGCATAAAATAAATCAGAGGGAGAGAAATAGACAGAATAGTTTCATTTATCTGTGGGATTTAAGAAAGATAAAAGACAGTATTATATTAATACCTAGAGACAATAGAGATGAAAGTTGGAAAGACTGGCCCATGGTATGAAGCTTACCACAGAGTGGTGAGTGTAGTTTGAGAAATAACTACACAACAATGATCATGACAACGGTAGTGAGTGAGAGAAATAGAATAATTGTCTCAAGTACAGATGGGGATGGCAGGAACAAGGAGATATGAGGCACTGGTAGTGGTAATGTTGAACTGGTGACTGGGTCTTCTATACCCAATCACAAACATGTTTTAAGCATAGTGCTTAAATAAATATATTACTAAAAATTTTTGTTTTAAAAAGTATTGTTTTTTAAATCCCATCTATTTCCTGATGATATAATTTCCTGATGATATAGATTAGTCTTAGCAGCACAGATAAATTTAAAATAATATAATGATTTGTTCCCTGGCATCACATATGGTTGTCCAAGTACTGTCAGAAGTGAACTCTGAGTGCAAAGCCAGGAATAATCCCTAAGGACTTCTGGTGTGCTCCCCAAACAAACAAACAAACAAACAACAAACAAAAACCCCAAACAAATAAAACATTTAAATATGGAATTTTATTATAAATACTAAATTCAAATAATTTACTAAAATTTGATTATTTTTAAATACAAATCAACTCTTGGAAACAATCATATCATTATGACAATATTGCAGTAATTTTTCTCCTGCCATGTCTTACATTCCCAAGGACTTCCCTATAGTTAATGTCACTGTGGCTCTGGTTCATGGCTGGCGCCTAGTGTTCTTTATTGCAGGAAGATATTATGATATTAGTTCCAAGAAATGTATACCCATCAGACTCTAGTAGTAAAAAATTTTTAAATCCAAATGGAAGAATTGCCAACATAACCACATTTTAAGCTAATTAAATATCTTCAGTTATTTTTATAAATGACTTGTCTTCAATAAATTTCAAATGTTTCCTATCCAAAATATTTTCCCACTTAATTATATTTAAACAATGTCAAGGAAATTTACGCCATATGTATTTTATTTCAATGTATTTATTGAGTTAATATTTGCAAAGATTGATAATATATTGTCCCCTATCATAAGAAGGGCCCTTGATAATGCTTTTAGGATACATTTCTTCTTAATTAAGAGTTGATTTTTGTTTAAGGCTATCTTACTGGTAACCAAAGATTTTGTTTATTGTCAAAACTAACAATTCTCTATTGGATTTGATTTTCTTCTTCAAACCCACGTGCCTTGTGTAGAGACGCCTTAGTTTATAACTAGAAGTTTTCAGATTAAAAACAGACTTAAGTAACCCACTCTTAACTATTTAACTCTTCCAATAAAAAATTATAGGAACATTTGTAACCAAAGTAACATTGTTGATATTTTGAGTACTGTATTTTTCACTTGCATTTTTGATTCTTAAAAATTTCTCAACACTATTAGACATGTAAAAACATCCTGGAAATCATCTAAATGAAAGCTAATGTTAGTACTTTTGGCATGGCATTTGATAATATATGAAATTTGACAATATTTAAAGATGTTTTAATATTCAACATCTATATAGTATCTATTTGGTATTTACTCTGTGAAATGAAGAGCAAAAATTTACTCAGACACACATATAAAATTATTAACTCAATATGTTAATAATTAAATATATTATAAACAATATAACCTATTGATTTAATAATTTAATAATAAACAATTAATGTAAACTTCTTGAAACTTAATTTAAAAATAAAAAATTTTATGGATTTATGGTAGGTAGGGTTTAATTTTTCCCCAAAACTATTTTAAGTTTTATTTATCACTTTTATGTATAAATTATTAAAATGTCTTTATTTTGTCTTATAGGCTGTCATCACAATTATGCCTAAAATTATGCACCTACTAATTTTTATTTACATTTTGTGGTTATAAAACTGGTCAACTTGAACCAAAACTATTACTTAGGTTCTAATTTATGCTGAGAATAATTTCAACTTAGAAGTAACCTATCCAGAAGCTACTACTTAAAACTTTTCCTGAGAAAGAGTCTTAGTTTTCCACGGATGAAAGAGCATCTAGTGACCTGATATTAACAAGAAATTAGAGATCATCTATTGACTCTAAATATGATGTTAGATCACTAAAGGTATATCTAATTTTTAAATTGTGTTTTAATTTGTTTGCTCTGAAAAGTGTGTTGCATAAAGACTTCATTGTTCTTGATAGTTAATTTCCAAGATATATTCTCAAAATTTGTATGTAGACTTAAGAAATCTGGTAGATCTTAATATTTATACAGACTATAAGAACACTGAGAAGATTATTAGACACTAGGTAAGTGACATATTGGTAATTTATATTAAAGATTAGACTTGGGGCCCGAGAGATAGCATGGAGGTAGGGCATTTGCCTTGCATGCAGAAGGACAGTGGTTTGAATTCTGGCATCCCATATTGTCCCAGGAACTTGCCAAAAGCGATTTCTGAGTGTAGAGACAAGAGTAACCCCTGAGTGCTGCCGGGTGTGACACAAAAAAACCAAAAACCAAACCAAAACAAAACAAAAACCCAAAAACCCAAAAAACAAAAAAAACAAAACAACCCCCAATACAACACATTAGAGTCTAATGGCCCAAAATTAAAGATTATAGTTAAGGAATGGATCAATGATGTGTTGCATAGTCCTTGATGAGTGTTTGCATAATTAGCATTTCAAAAAATCCACAAATAAGTATTTACACATGGTTAGAACCTTTTTAGTGTATCATGTCATCTTCTTTGCACTTCTCTGAGGAAGTCATTCCATTAAAAACACAAACTGTTTTAAAAGGAAATTAACGACTTTTCAATAATATTCTTAGAGAAAATATCCAGAGCCAGATAACTCAAAGAGGAAATTAACACTTAATTCCTCACTTTTTCTGCTGCTGATGTGTTGGAGGGATCTCAGATCAGTATGGCACAGCCATATGTGCTACAATAATGCAATACAATGGAACAAGTTTTGGGTAAAGTGACAGTTTGACACCCCACTTCCGAAACTCCTCTGCTGTTCAGTGCAAACACATAAGAAACACAGTTTTTTAGATGTAGACATATTGTACATTTTTAGGTACGTTATAATTGCAGTCAATTTGGTCATGTTATCAGAGGACTTAAAATACCTTTCCAGGAAATGATACAACGTTTGATCATCTGGGGAGTTTGCATATGATGGCATTACCTGGTTAAACATGTTCAGTTGAATTATTAATTTTCTATCTTGTTAAGTACTGGATTCATGGCTGGAAGTGAAAATACATGCAATGTAAAAATATGCTGGAAAACAGTTGTAAAAGCATCATTAGGTCTCAATATTGCCTGACTTCTTGTGAGACAGAGTGACACGTTTCTTAAAGCAGGATCAGCTGTCACTTTCACAGGTTTATCCAAATACTCTGTATCACAAATTGTATATTCTAAAAATTTAGATGACAGAAGATTTCTATAGGATAATTGATATATAACAAAGCTGGTAAGATCGGGAGGGAATTATACCTATTTTGAAGAAATTACTCAATATTATCGCGAATTTCTATTTCAAATCGAAACTTTTCTGTTATTTGCAGTTTACCAAACATTAAAGTCTCTTGTATTATTACATACTTGACTATTTCATATTAAGTTGTTTAGTTTGCTAAGTGCTCCTTCAACTTCACTGCGCAGTAGCTATATCATTGAAAGTGATCTATGAGGGTGAGAGTACAAGAAAAGAATATTGTTATTTTTGGTTGATTTTGTCGATGCCTTCTTTATTATGCCAATGAGTTTGGAAAGGGCCTTTCTTAATTTTTTTCTAAAATAACAATATTAAATATTTACTAGAAATATAAAATAAGTCACAATAAATGCACTTTGTCTTTCTAGAAGATCTATTAATGTTTGTAAACTTTGCTTTCTATTCCAGGAATAAAATTTATATCTAAATATTGTAAAAAGTCTAACTTTTGCTTAGCATAAGATATTGGTTAGGTTTATTAAAGAGAATATTAAAATAAAAAATAACTATCTATCTATCTATCTATCATCTATCTATCTTTCAGATTACATTTTATTTTGTTTCGCAGAGTTTACACTTGGCTCTGTGCATAAAAATCACTCCTAAACATACTTTGGAAATCCTTTGTGGGGTCAGGGATTAAATCCAGGCTAACAAGGCAAGCAATTTAGCTGCTGTACTTTTACTTCAGACCTGACAATATATTCTAAAGAAATATTTTTGAGTAATGTAAATTGGGATTTCACTTACTGATGATAAACAACATCGTACTTAAATAATTAAAAGTATTTGTAAAGAAGCCTATTGATGAAGTCAATCATTTTCCTATAGGGCACAAGATATGTAATAGTCAGTATTATTAGGTATAAAAGGAATTAGAAATACTTTTACACCTCAGAGATATAAATAATAAAAACACACTTGAAAATATCATCACATGCTAATGATAGCAACTTTGTCATTGTCATTCAACTTCTGAGTTTTGAAGTTCTGATAAAAAACAAATAGTAATTTTTACTTCTGGGATGCTGATAAGGCTCACAATAACACTTTAGCCATCAAGCTAATTGAGTATTAGCTAGCTATCATCACCATTATCAATAGTGTTATCATTGACCTTATCTTCATTATAATCTTCATCAAGAGTTTGTAAATGTCAAGTTTTACATTTTCTTGAGTGGTTCTTGAGCTGCTTAGTATTTGGGGAGATTTTTTATCTTCATTTACCCTGAGTTTCTACAGTATGCAAGTTATCAATTTATTTGTTATTTAAATATTGATTTAGCATCAACAATGGCAGAACATTTAAAGTGTTTTTTGGCACATGCTACTTCTGTATATAAATGAGATCATTATCCAAATTACTGTGATGATACAACTATGATATCCCACCAAGTAGAGGTATACATGCTAAGGGGACTTAATCTAGTTAGAGAAGTCACAAATGATTTCTTTAAAGGAATGACTTGACTAAACATGACAGTAATGGTGAGATCTATAGAAATAATTGACTGAGGTAGTAAGAAAAAAAAGCCTTATCAGAGAATCATCAGGTGAGGAATGAGAGAATATACCTTGTTAAGGGAACTTTAGGAAAGGTTCTTGAAACAGACGTATGAGAATGAGTATATAGGAAATACACTAAGTTCTAGAGAGACAAATTCATTATGAGAATTGGTCTTCATCATAAAGCAATAGGAATCTTAAAGTGTTTTGTCTTATTATTTATTTTGGCCTAGCTTACTTCTTGCTCTATACTCAGAGATTACTCCTGTTGAGTCAGGATTGCTAGGAATCAAACTCAGGACAGTAGTATACAAGGCAAGAACTCAACTTTCTGTACTACCTCTGTGCCCCCACACACTGAAGTGTTTGTGAGCTAAATGCTCTATAATTATTTACTTATTCACCCACTTATTTCAATTAGTATGGGACTTGAGTTTGAATAGCACAGGAGCGAGAGGAAAAAGACATTATTTGGCTGCCTATATCATAGAGAAAATATAAATATCACCATCTTTATTATATAAATTAATGGGAATGGGAATAAAGAGTGTACCAAAGATGGAGGGAAATTATAAATTTAGTAAAAATAAATTATCCAGAAATTTTTTTCTCCCCTTTCCTCAAATTATCCAGACATTTTATAGAAGCTTTTGATTTATTTTTAAATGAGAAGATATTAGTTGTTAAGGATATCCTTAACTCCTGAATATCACATCTGGGTCATTCTTAGTATCATCAGAATTCCTGGGAGGAAATATATTTAGAGTATGTATAAATATCAATTGTAAAATTTGGTTATTTTTGGTCTCATTAAGGTGATTGCATTAGTGAAGTATACTGTAATAATTTGGCAGGACTTTAAATTGTTATTAAAATGATCATTCTTAACAATAAGTATATCTTTAGGATTGCCACCAAACTCATCACATACAGAGCAAATTTTTGTTCTTTTAATTATCTATCATACATTGTGATTAAACTAGTTGTATTTCAGTGAAATTACATATTTCACTTATGAATTTACCTGATCACTCTTTACAATAGAGACATATTTTTGTCTTGGTTACTCATATTACTAGCATAGTTGTCAAAGGCATAAGCCCAGGCTATAACTTGGAATCAATCAAAAAATATTTTATTAGGCATTTACTATTAGACATATCTAGTGAATTTGTCTTGTACTTTGATGAAGTTTTAATAGTACACCATGAAAGAAAAGAAAAGAAAAGAAACTTCAAACTCACAAAGCGAGTGCTGAATTCTTTCTCAGGTCTTCTGGAAACTCTTCATTCCCAAATTTTGAGTTTTTATAGAATTGATATTTTAAATTTTTAGTTCATAAAGCATTTTTCTTATCACATATACATTTATTTTTCTAGAGAAAATACATTTAAAATAGATTGTTTCATTGACCAAATGAAGACCTAAGTTACAAAAACAATCCAGATTCCTGGTTAAAAGTAATTTTTCTCTTGCTTCTTGGAGATCAAGCGTCCTACCAAGGGAGTAAAATGCAACAACAAGGATTTATATCAGTTTTAAAGATTGGTGGTACCCAGAAAAAACAGTATGGCAGGGTTTAGATGTCTTGTGTGATAACCCGTTTTCCTATGGTTCTTCAAACTCTTTCTATTCCCCATTACCACAGAGTTATGATGTCACAATTTAGTATTATTAAATCTGGAGGGATATTTGTCAATAATGGTTACACCTTTATCTTCTGAATTTTGAGTAAATGAATGGAATGTACTGACATTTGTAAGGATTTTGGAAAAAAGAGGTAGGATTCTGTAGCTTCCAGAAGCACTATGAAAGTATTCTGACCATATGAAACAAATATCTTGATTCCTGCTTGAGCCATAGGAGTGCCTGCCTGTAACATTCCAGAGAGAGACCAAAGTGTCCCATATATTGTGGCAAATTTCCCATAATGTCCTGGAAATTGCAACAGAGTTCCTGAGAAAAGTAGGAGGGAATTATTTCTCTGCAGAGGGATAGCTTATGTGGGAAGGCAAGAATGGAGAAATACATCTGGTATATTTTGGAAGCACATCTTGGAACGGTTACTTTGTATCTCAATTTTACACATTGGGGAAGTATTTGAAATGAATGAATTTCTAATAGATGACTCTCCAATATGTGTTTATACATTGCACCTTTTTGCTATTAAGAAGGTTGCTCCTCAAAAGAACGGTCCTAGTTTCAGCAATGGTCACATGTGACCATTTTATGCAAGCTGTAGGTTTCTTTAAGCAATTAACATTGACATCATAAGAAAGTCAAACAAGTCTTCAATGCATCAGCTTCTAAAAGGGAGTTACCCCAAACCATAATTGCTGAAAGTACTAGTATAAATTAAAACATGTGGAGAAACCATGTGTTTATGCTTTCTTCCTAGGCAATAGGAGTGCAAACTATGTTAGCGAATAACTGATTTTCTATTGTTCAGGCTAACTAGTCTTTTACTTCTTCCATTAAGGAAATAAATTCGATTTCTAACAGAGACTTATTATTAAGACTCTACAAAAACTTTGTTATTCCCTAAGTAGGATGAAATTGATAAGTAACCATTTATCCTTTCTGTGCTTGTTCCTCTTAAACAAGGACAACTGCTCTCAACTGAACACTTTTACCCTCCCAAGTTGGGTTTGACATAATTACTGCACTGGAGTTAAAATTCATAATCTGCCAATGTCAACCGAAAGGAAGCTTTCATGAAAAACAACCTGTTAAGTATGCTCAAGGCTCAGCAACAATCCCACTCATGAGTAATTAAAATCCCAATTTACGATGCATTTTATTTTACTGGTAAATTTGAAACATCTCTGGACTTCTTTTCTCCTGACATAGGTGCTTGATGGAGAATAAATTAAAAATAGTAGCAGTTTCAAAAAAAATTTTTAGCAGTTTCAAACTTTATAATAGAATTCAGTTTTACAAAAGATTACTATGTGTGAAATAGTCTAAAAAAACTAAATTCATCTTTTTCTGTTACTAAACTACCCAGAACAGACACAGAAATGCAAAGGGAAAAGACTCAATCTTGGCTCTGCTTTAGGAAAGGACAACAGGAGAACAAGTTAAAAGGGACCCATCACAAAAGATACCGCAATCAATCTGGTATTTATAAATATAATATATATATATAAGGTATTGCAATAAATCTGGCTAAAATCACATTCTCAATCATTTGAATTTTAAATGATTTAACCATATTTCCTAAAAATAGAAAAACTTTCAGAGCTCTCCTCAGGTAAGACTAGAACATAATATATTAAAATAAGTACTATTATGATAATTACTAAGGCAGTATTGGTTTATAAGTTTTTGTATGTTTTAGGGATATAATTTCATAATTCTTTAAAATAGTTCTTGCCACGTTTACTAGCAAAGAACGAATACCCCTCTAGCTCCTCCATTGGCTCCTTCCACTCTCAGTCCCCTCCTCACTCTCCCTCTGGTAACTCCAGTTCTGTGATCAGAATCTAAGGGCTCTTTTTTTTGGGGGGTGTCACACCCAGCAGCGCTCGGGAGTTACTCCTGGCTCTATGCTTAGAAATTACTCTTGGCAGGCGCAGGAGGACCATACGGGATGCCAGGATTCGAACTGATGACCTTCTGCATGAAAGGCAAACATCCTACCTCCATGCTATCTCTCCAGCGCCCCAAGGATTCTTTTTCATTTGACTTTGTTTCCTTGGTTTGTATATTTTATATTCCACATATGAGTGTTATCATTCAACACTTGTCTTACACCTGACTAATTGCACTTAGCTTGACCCACTCCAGTTCCCCAGTTCCATAGTTGTTGCAAAAGATAAGATCATCTTTTCTCAAAGTTAAATCATGTGCATATACCAGATCTTAAAAAAACTTGAGGCACCAAGGTTTACAATACTGTTAATGATGGGATTTTATGCATAGACTTTCCACCAACACACATCACCAGCATTTATTGTATCTGCGACTAATGTCTCAGTGCCTCCTCAAATATCTCCAAATCCACATAGAGATTAGCTTAGTTCTTTAGATCAGTTCTATACTACATTTAAAAATATTTCTAAATAAATCTTTAAGTACCATGATTACAAGCATGTTTGTAGTTGGGTTTTAGTCATAAATAGAATACCCCCCTTCACCAGTGCAACATTCCCAAAGATACCCTTCAACAGATGAATGGTTAAAGCAACTGTGGTACATATACACAATGGAATATTATGCAGCTGTCAGGAGAGATGAAGTCATGAAATTTTCCTATATGTGGATGTATATGGAATCTATTATGCTGAGTGAAATAAGTCAGAGGGAGAGAGATAAACATAGAATAGTCTCATTCATCTTTGGGTTTTAAGAAAAATTAAAGACATTATTGTAATAAGGCCCAGAGACAATGGAGTTAAGGACTGGAAGGGCTGGAAGGATGGGCTCACAATTTGGTTTTTGGGCCACATCCGTTTGACTCTCAGGGGTTACTCCTGGCTATGTGCTCAGAAATCGCCCCTGGCTTGGGGGGACCATATGGGACGCCGGGGGATCGAACCGCGATCGGTTCGTTCCTTGGCGTGCTTGTAAGGCAGACACCTTACCTCTAGCGCCACCTTCCCGGCCCCGGGCTCACAATTTGAAGCTCACCACAAAGAGCGGTGAATGCTGTTAGGGAAATAACTATACTAACAAATAGCATGACAATGTTAAAGAATGAGAGAAGTAGAATGCATGTCGCAAATACAGGCAGGGGTTAGGGAATTGGGGGCATTGGTGGTGAGAAGGTTGCACTAAATTCTCTTTTTAACTTTGATATTTACTTAGACCTAAATTAGAAGGAATTTTGGATAAACTATTTGTAATAAATTGGTTGAATTATTTATTAATACTTTGTGGGCCTGAGCTTATGTTCTAGGATATGGTTCAAGGTTGATGATTAAAGGAGAAAAAAGCTATAGTATACTGTGTTTTGCATCTATCTTATTGTTTGAGCTAGTAGTTTTATTTCATATGTTAACCCTAATAGTAAGTATTATTACCTAACTTTAAAGGTGAGGTTTGAATGACTTGTCCAATTGTAGAATGAGTGTTTACAGTAGATCCAGAGCAAATAAAATCACTGTTAGGGAGGAAAAGCTCTTTATATAAAACAATTAAAAGTTCTTGAAAAGTTGCATCAGTAAGAATCAGTAACTCTTTTTTGGAGTGTGGGGGGTTATGCCCAGAAGCACTCAGGAAATACTTCTGATTCTGGGATCAGAAATTACTCCTGGCAGGCTCAGAAGATGAGATGAGATGCCGAGGATTGAACTCTGGTAGGTGACATGCAAGGCAAATGCCCTACCCCTAAAGGGATGTTTTAAAGGTATTAATCCAAGGAGAAATAATTTAGATTAGATTAGGCTAAATTTATATAGATAGTTTTCTTTATTTGGTTTTGGGGATTTCATTACTTAGCTCAACCATCTTAAGTTCAGTTTAATGGGGGAATTAAAAACTAATCTTAGTGGTAGTCTAAAGTTAATGAGAGCAAAATTCAGATGTTGCTCGGGAAAGTCATTGTGGGAGAAACATTTCTACTCCAACTGATGACACAAACTGTGTGATAAACAGTCCAATTTCTTCTTCATGTACATTTAAGGAAATTCACTTCTTAGACAAAACATCTAACTTGTTACTTGGAGAAGATATCTTCATCTCCTTCTAAACACATGTAGGAAATAAATTTTCGTCTTTCGTTTATTACCACTTCCTCATACCCCTAACTTTTTTCTTCCTCCCTCCTTCCCTTCCTCTCTTCCTTCCTTCCTCCCTTCTTTCCTTCCTCTTTCCCTCCTTTCCTCCCTCCCTCCCTCCCTTCTTCCCTCCCTCCCTCCCTCCCTTCCTTCCTTCTTCCCTTCCTTCCTTCCTTCCTTCCTTCCTTCCTTCCTTCCTTCCTTCCTTCCTTCCTTCCTTCCTTCCTTCCTTCCTTCCTTCCTTCCTTCCTTCCTTCATCATTCCCTCTCTCCCTTCCTTCCTTCTTCCCTTCCTCCCTTCCTTCCATCCTCCTTCCCTCCCTCCCTCCTTCCTTCCTTTCTCCCTTCCATCCCTCCCTCCTTCCTTTCTTCTTTCCTTCCCTCCATCTTTCCTTCTTTCTTTCCTTCCTTCCTTCAATAGATAGATAGGAGGCACTGTTTGCTGCTTTAGAGGCAGGCAGGGGGAGAGTAGGAGAAAAACTGGGGATATTGGTGAGAGAAAATGTTCATGGTAGTGTACATTGTAAGATTGAATAATAATAAAAGTGTTAAGTAAAATAAAAATAAAATAAAATACTCTACCCCAAAAGTTAAATATTCCAGAAAAAAATTAAAAGAAAATTCAACTAAAACCTAAAGACATAAGCAATAGAACCTAAAACATGAAATTATAACAAATCTCACTGCCTATAAAGTAAAAGTAACCCAATTAGTAAAATGGAATCATTCACTATATAGGCTCAATAGTAGACTGGAGATAAATGAGATAGTCAGTGAACCTGAGAATAAATAAACAAAAATTTTATGAAATCTAAGGAATATTGAAAAATAATATAGAGGAACCTATTAGAAAGTGCATCTTTAGTCTTTTGGGGAGTTTTTCTTTTTTTGGTATTTTAGGCTACACTCAAAATTACATCTGCCAGGTGTTTTGGGCACAATGTCACAGGAGAGATCCAATAATAATAGCGTAAAGTGTTTAAAATATGGTGAAAGATAAATCTAAAGTATGGTGTCAAGCTAAACAAGTCAACAAGTCATAAGAGCCAAGCTCAAAGATATCCAATTACAGAAACATTATAATCAATTTGTTAAAAATTAACAACAATATTTAGGGCACTTTCCTAATGTAGATCACCCAGGTTCAATCTCAGTCACCCTATATGGTCTCTTGAGCCCACCAGGAACATCTACTGAATACAAAACCAAGAGTAAGCCTTATGAACCAGTCCAAAATGGTGCTCCAAAGCAACAAAAACATAAAACAAAAATAAAAGGAAAAAAAAATCAACCTGACTACTGAACAACTGATTGGTTAAATAAGAAAATGATGCTAAGGGTACAAAAATACGTTAAATAAATTAAAATGATTTAAATAAAATAAAATAAAGTGGTACTAAGGTGAAATTAATAACAACACAAAATATTAAATAATAAAACATAAAATTACATTAAATATAACATGAAAAATAGGAGAAATAAAACTAGACAACTAGTAAAGAATGTAATAAGAATATGTGAATATAAATGAATTAAAAATGCAGAAGCTGAACGAAGAATTACTGAGTGAAGTCTACTGAAAGGGTAACCAAAATTGGCATATTCTCAGAAAGAATATGTATAAAATACAGAGAAAAAGCTTTTATAGGAATGAAAGAGGAGCAGTTAGGAGAGAATAATAAAAAATACAAAGTTTCATATACAACTACCATTGGAAACTACTATAAATAATTATATGTCATACTATTGGTAAGTACAGAAGAAATACACAAGAGTTTTACAATTTTTCACTAAGACTTAATTAGCGATATATAGAAAAAAAAACATCCCCACCAATTACAAGCAAGGAAACTGAAACGGTAATAAGATGTTCAAAACAAAAGTCTAGTATCTTATGGTTTTAATAGTAAATTCTACAAAATATTCAAAGGGACCTAATACCTATCATTCTCTAACTTTTACAAAAATCAGAGAAATATGCATACAAACTCATTTTCTGAGACTAACATTGTTCTGATATGAAAATCAAAAATACAAAATAATATCTCAGATGAGCATAATCAGACAACTCATCAACAAACTATTTGCAAATCAATTTAGAATATGTCAAAAGGGCAATGTATCATGACTTATTTGGTTTTATTCCAGGAATGTAAATTTGTTTTAAAATCCACAAATTGATATATGTAATGTGGTGACTACATAAAAATGATAAAATCGTGTATTAAGAAAAGATGTGTAAAACATTTCTTAGTAGATTAAAATAATGGCAGATTTATTACCAGAAATCATTAAAGGCAGAAATAAAGTGCCTTTTTAAAAAAATTAGTGAAGATTACTTTGTTACAATAGTGTTAACATTTTTGGTGTTCATGTACAAAATGACTGCACCTTACCAAGTTGTACTTGACCACTGTCTTGTGTAACCTCTAATTTGGTATTCTTATCCATGAATATTTTTATAAGAAATATTTAAATTCTGAAAGAAATAAATCAGCGATTCAGAATTTTGTTTGTTTCTGTTTTGGGGCCACACCTGGTGATGCTCAGGGGTTACTCATGGCTATGCGCTCAGAAATCACTGCTGGCTTGATGGACCATATGGGATGCCATGGGATTGAATTGTGGTCCGTCCTAGGTCAGCTGCATGCAAGGCAAATAAATGCCTACCGCTGCGCTACCACTTTGGCCTCTGATTCAGAATTTTATATCCAGTAGAAATGTAGTTCATCAAACAAGGTACCACCTCACACCAGAGAGATTGGCACACATCACAAAGAATGAGAACAAGCAGTACTGGCAGGGATGCGGAGAGAAAGGAACTCTTATCCACTGCTGGTGGATAAGATACTAGTCCAACCTTTATGGAAAGCGATATGGAGATTCCTCCAAAAACTTGAAATTGAGCTCCCATACAATCCAGCTATACCACTCCTAGGAATATACCCTAGGAACACAAAAATACAATACAAAAGATCCCTTTCTTACACATATATTCATTGCAGCACTATTTACCATAGCAAGACTCTGGAAACAACCAAGATGTCCTTCAACAGATGAATAGCTAAAGAAACTGTGGTACATATAACATATACACAATGAAATATTATGCAGCCATCAGGAGAAATGAAGTCATGAAATTTTCCTATACATGGATGTACATGGAGTCTATTATGCTGAGTGAAATAAGTAAGAGAGAGAGAGAGAGAGAGAGAGAGAGAGAGAGAGAGAGAGAGAGAGAGAGAGAGAGAGAGAGAGAGAGAATGGTCTCACTCATTTATGGGTTTTAAGAAAAATGAAAGACATTTTTGCAATAATTTTTAGAGACAAAAGAGAGGAGGGCTGGAAGTTTCAGCTCATCTCATGAAGCTCATCACAATGAGTGATGAGTTTAGTTAGAGAAATAACTACATTGACAACTATCCTAACAATGAGAATGTATGAGGAAAATAGAAAGCCTGTGTAGAGTACAGGCAGAGGTGGGGTGGGGAGGAGGGAGATGTGGGACATTGGTGATTGGGAATGTTGCACTGGTGATGGGGGGTGTTCTTTACATGACAGAAACCCAACTACAATCATGTTTGTAATCAAGGTGTTTAAATAAAATATTATATAAAAAAGAAATGTAGTTCATCAGTAAAAGCAAAACAAAGGCATTTTGATAGGAAGGGAAATGAAAGCATTTGCAGCCAACAGGCTTACTGTTGAATTACTTGTAGAAGTTCTTTAAACAGAAGTAAAATTATGCCAGGGAAATTATGCCAGAGAGAAACTTGCAATAAAAAGAACACCAAAATAATGTAGGCATTTAGGGAGTTAGAACACTTGAAATTTTCTTGACTTCTAGAATTATTACTAAAGATTTAAAACTCTGATGAATTTTTTTAATATATAAAAACATACTGTGTAGGATTATAATAAAATATCATAAAATTAAAGATAGGAAAGATAAAAATTATCTGGTAGTTAAATTTTAAATACATTTTGTAATACTATGAGCAACCACAGGAAAACCTAACTCAATTGTAATGAGTAGCTCAAAAATCAATTGTAGGTGTGTCTAGGATGGTAAAACAGAGCAAATAGGTTCAACATTCTATTGTGATTGGTTCAAAATCTATGAAAAATTTTGGGTTAAATGCAGAATCTTATCTGAGGTTCCACAAAAAAGGGGCACAGAGAAGCCCAAACATTCTTCTGAGGAGAAGAATCTTACAATATATCAATTTCACCAGAGAGGCATTTCAGAACCAGTTTTGGTGTGTATCTCTAACATTAGTGACACATTGCTAAGGTACTAAGGTGCATAGAATTTTTCCCTGGAAAAGGGAAATTAAGCCAAAGATCCCTATAATCCAATCTGATAATTCTTTTGCTGGAACAAGAGAAAAAAATACATATTAAAATTATTAGGCCTAAATCAGTGATAGATTTCATCCCGGTGACCTATTTGTAAATTGCTGAGATGCTATCTTTGATTGGATAAAAAATATTTGAAAAGCAAATTCCTTAGGTGAATTGTATTTTTTCAAACTAAGGGTTGAAATCACAAAAAACAAAAACAAAGACAAAATAAAACAAACAAAAAAAGAACAATCAGTGTTGGTTGGGATATGGGGAGAAAGGAACCCTATTCACTAGTGGGAATGCCATCTAGTTCAGCTTTTCTGGAAAAAAATATGGAGATGCCTCAGAAAACTGGAAATAGAACTCCCATATGATCCAGCTATACCACTCTTAGGGATATACCCTAGGGATACAAAAAAAAAAACAACACAAAAATGTTTTCTTCACACTTATATTTATTGTAGCACTATTTACAATAGCCAGAATCTGGAAACAACCCAAATGCTCAACAACAGATGAGTGGCTAAAAAAACTGTGGTACAAATACACAATGGAATATTATGCAGCCATCAGATAAACGAAGTCATGCAATTTTTCTATACATGGATGAACATTGAAACTATTATGCTGAGTGAAGTAAGTCAGCAGGAGAGAGATAGACACAGAATAGTGTCACTCATCCATGGGACTTAAGAAAAATTGAAGACAATATTACAAAACATCCAAAGATAATAGAGAAGGATCAGCCATGATATGAAGCTAACACAAAGACTGGTGAGTGCAGTCAGAGAAATGACTACACTAACAACGATCATGACAATGTAGTGAGTGAGAGAAGTAGTATGCCTGTCTTGAATACAGGCAAGGGTGTGGGAGGAGGGAGAGGAAGGGGCATTGGTGGTAGGAAGGTTACAGTGGTGAAGGAGTGTGTTCTTTATTTATAACTAAAACCCAACTGCAAACATGTTTGTAGTCATAGTGCTTAAATAAATATGTTATAACCAAAATAGTAAAAATATAAAGAGCTGTGTTAATGAAAAGATATAGATAAAGATCAAAGTGAAAAACAAAAACTTAAAGGTTGAGTAGTTGACTGAATGAAATTTTCTCATACCTAGTAAATAAAGAGAAGTCCTCATGATTCAGTTCTGACAAAGATAGCAGACAGCCCAAATGATTATGTAATTTGAGAATTGACATATTTTAGTCCTAAAACATCACATCAGTGGAGAGAATCCTATTGCTTTATGTGATTCAATTTAGTCCCTTACAACAAACTGTATGTATGAAACCAGTCACTTTTTTTTTTAATTTATTTAAACACCTTAATTACATACATGATTGTGTTTGGGTTTCAGTCATGTAAAGAACACCACCCATCACCAGTGCAACATTCCCATCACCAATGTCCCAAGTCTCCCTCGTCCCCACCCGACCCCCGCCTGTACTCTAGACAGGTTCTCCATTTTCCTCATACATTCTCATTATTAGGACAGTTCAAAATGTAGTTATTTCCCTAACTAAACTCATCACTCTTTGTGGTGAGCTTCCTGAGGTGAGCTGGAACTTCCAGCTCTTTTCTCTTTTGTGTCTGAAAATTATTATTACAAGGGTGTCTTTCATTTTTCTTAAAACCCATAGATGAGTGAGACCATTCTGCATTTTTCTCTCTCTCTCTGACTTATTTCACTCAGCATAATAGATTCCATGTACATCCATGTATAGGAAAATTTCATGACTTCATCTCTCCTGACAGCTGCATAATATTCCATTGTGTATATGTACCACAGTTTCTTTAGCCATTCGTCTGTTGAAGGGCATCTTGGTTGTTTCCAGAGTCTTGCTATGGTAAATAGAGCTGCAATGAATATAGGTGTAAGGAAGGGGTTTTTGTATTGTATTTTTGTGTTCCTAGGGTATATTCCTAGGAGTGGTATAGCTGGATCGTATGGGAGCTCGATTTCCAGTTTTTGGAGGAATCTCCATATCGCTTTCCATAAAGGTTGAACTAGACAGCATTCCCACCAGCAGTGGATAAGAGTTCATTCTCTCCACATCCCCGCCAACACTGTTTATTCTCATTCTTTGTGATGTGTGCCATTCTCTGGGGTGTGAGGTGGTATCTCATCGTTGTTTTGATTTGCATCTCCCTGATGATTAGTGATGTGGAATATTTTTTCATGTGTCTTTTGGCCATGTGTATTTCTTCTTTGTCAAAGTGTCTGTTCATTTCTTCTCCCCATTTTTTGATGGGGTTAGATGTTTTTTTCTTGTAAAGTTCTGTCAGTGCCTTGTATATTTTGGAGATTAGCCCCTTATCTGATGGGTATTGGGTGAATAGTTTCTCCCACTCAGTGGGTGGCTCTTGTATCCTGGGCACTATTTCCTTTGAGGTGCAGAAGCTTCTCAGCTTAATATATTCCCATCTGTTAATCTCTGCTTTCACTTGCTTGGAGAGTGCAGTTTCCTCCTTGAAGATGCCTGTAATGTCCTGGAGTGTTTTGCCTATGTGCTGTTCTATATATCTTATGGTTTTGGGGCTGATATCGAGGTCTTTAATCCATTTGGATTTTACCTTTGTACATGATGTTAGCTGGGGGTCTAAGTTTAATTTTTTGCAAGTGGCTATCCAATTGTGCCAACACCACTTGTTGAAGAGGCTTTCCCTGCTCCATTTAGGATTTCCTGCTCCTTTATCAAAAATTAGGTGGTTGTATCTCTGGGGAACATTTTCTGAGTATTCAAGCCTATTCCACAGATCTGAGGACCTATCCTTATTCCAATACCATGCTGTTTTGATAACTGTTGCTTTGTAGTACAGTTTAAAGTTGGGGAAAGTAATTCCTCCCATATTCTTTTTCCCAATGATTGCTTTAGCTATTCGAGGGTGTTTATTGTTCCAAATGAATTTCAAAAGTGTCTGATCCACTTCTTTGAAGAATGTCATGGGTATCTTTAGAGGGATGGCATTAAATCTGTATAATGCCTTGGGGAGTATTGATATTTTGATGATGTTAATCCTGCCAATCCATGAGCAGGGTATGCGTTTCCATTTCCGTGTGTCCTCACTTATTTCTTGGAGCAGAGTTTTATAGTTTTCTTTGTATAGGTCCTTCACATATTTAGTCAAGTTGATTCCAAGATACTTGAGTTTGTGTGGCACTATTGTGAATGGGGTTGTTTTCTTAATGTCCATTTCATCCTTATTACTATTGGTATATAGAAAGGCCATTGATTTTTGTATGTTAATTTTGTAGCCTGCCACCTTGCTATATGAGTCTATTGTTTCTAGAAGCTTTTTGGTAGAGTCTTTGGGGTTTTCTAAGTAGAGTATCATGTCATCTGCAAACAGTGAGAGCTTGACTTCTTCCTTTCCTATCTGGATTCCCTTGATATCCTTTTCTTGCCTAATCGCTATAGCAAGTACTTCCAGTGCTATGTTGAATAGGAGTGGTGAGAGAGGACAGCCTTGTCTTGTGCCAGAATTTAGAGGGAAGGCTTTCAGTTTTTCTCCATTGAGGATAATATTTGCCACTGGCTTGTGGTAGATGGCCTTCACTATATTGAGAAAGGTTCCCTCCATTCCCATCTTGCTGAGAGTTTTGATCAAGAATGGGTGTTGGACCTTATCAAATGCTTTCTTTGCATCTATTGATATGATCATGTGGTTTTTATTTTTCTTGTTATTGATGTTGTGTATTATGTTGATAGATTTACGAATGCTAAACCAGCCTTGCATTCCTGGGATGAAACCTACTTGATCGTAGTGGATGATCTTCTTAACGAGGCATTGAATCCTATTTGCCAGGATTTTGTTGAGGATCTTTGCATCTGCATTCATCAGTGATATTGGTCTGTAATTTTCTTTTTTGGTAGCGTCTCTGTCTGGTTTAGGTATCAAGGTGATGTTGGCTTCATAAAAGCTATTTGGAAGTGTTTCTGTTTGTTCAATTTCATGAAAGAGTCTTGCCAAGATTGGCAGTAGTTCCTCTTGGAAAGTTTGATAGAATTCATTAGTGAATCCATCTGTACCTGGGCTTTTGTTTTTCGGCAGACATTTGATTACTGTTTTAATTTCATCAATGGTGATGGGGGTGTTTAGATATGCTACATCCTCTTCCTTCAACCGTGGAAGATTATAAGAGTCCAAGAATTTATCCATTTCTTCCAGGTTCTCATTTTTAGTGGCGTAGAGTTTTTCAAAGTAGTTTCTGATTACCTTTTGAATCTCTGTCATATCAGTAGTGATCTCTCCTTTTTCATTCCTGATACGAGTTATCAAGTTTCTCTCTCTCTCTTTCTTTGTTAGGTTTGCCAGTGGTCTATCAATCTTGTTTATTTTTTCAAAGAACCAACTTCTGCTTTCGTTGATCTTTCGGATTGTTTTTTGAGTTTCCACTTCGTTGATTTCTGCTCTCAGCTTTGTTATTTCCTTCTGTCTTCCTATTCTTGGGTCCTTTTGTTGAGCATTTTCTAGTTCTATTAGCTGTGTCATTAAGCTACTCAGGTAAGCTCCTTCTTCCTTCCTGATGTGTGCTTGCAAAGCTATAAATTTTCCTCTCAGTACTGCTTTTGCTGTGTCCCATAAGTTCTGAGAGTTTGTGTCTTGATTGTCATTTGTTTCCAGGAACCTTTTTATTTCCTCCTTGATTTCATCTCGGACCCACTGGTTATTGAGCATGCGGCTGTTTAACTTCCAGGTGTTAAAGTGTTTCTTCTGAGTCCCTTTGGAGTTCACAAATAATTTCAGAGCCTTGTGGTCAGCGAAGGTAGTCTGCAAAATTTCTATCCTCTTGATATTATGGAGGTATGTTTTATGTGCCAGCATGTAGTCTATCCTGGAGAATGTCCCATGTACATTGGAGAAGAATGTGTATCCAGGTTTCTGGGGATGGAGTGTCCTATATATATCCACTAGGCCTCTTTCTTCCATTTCTCTCCTCAGGTCTAGTATATTCTTGTTGGGTTTCAGTCTGCTTGACCTGTCCAGTGTTGATAAAGCCGTGTTAAGGTCCCCCACAATTATTGTGTTGTTGTTGATATTATTTTTCAGATTTGTCAACAGTTGTATTAAATATTTTGCTGGCCCCTCATTTGGTGCATATATGTTTAGGAGAGTGAATTCTTCCTGCTCTACGTACCCCTTGATTAATATAAAATGTCCATCTTTGTCCCTTACAACCTTCCTGAGTATAAAGTTTGCATTATCTGATATTAGTATGGCCACTCCAGCTTTTTTATGGGTGTTGTTTGCTTGGATAATTTTTCTCCAGCCTTTTATTTTGAGTCTATGTTTGTTCTGACTATTCAGGTGCGTTTCTTGTAGGCAGCAGAAGGTTGGATTGAGTTTTTTGATCCATTTAGCCACTCTGTGTCTCTTAACTGGTGCATTTAGTCCATTGACGTTGAGAGAAAGAATTGTCCTGGGATTTAACGCCATCTTTATTTCAAAATTTGGTGTGTGTTTTGGGTAGTCTTGTCTTAGATTAGGTCTTTCAGTTTTTCTCTTAAGACTGGTTTTGTGTCTGTGAAGTTTCTGAGCTGTTTTTTGTCTGTGAAACCATGTATTCTTCCATCAAACCGGAAAGTGAGTTTTGCTGGGTATAGTATTCTGGGTGAAGCATTCATTTCATTCAGTCTTGTCACAATATCCCACCACTGCTTTCTGGCATTGAGTGTTTCTGGTGACAGGTCTGCTGTAAATCTCAGGGAAGCTTGCTTGAACGTGATTTCCTCTTTTGATCTTGCTGTTTTCAGAATTCTGTCTCTATCTGTGGGATTTGTCATTGTGACTAGGATGTGTCTTGGGGTGGTTTTTCTGGGGTCTCTTTTGGTTGGTACTCTTCGGGCATGCAGGATTTGATCACATATATTCTTTAGCTCTGGAAGTTTCTCTTTAATGATGTTCTTGACCATTGATTCTTCCTGGAAATTTTCTTCCTGGGTCTCTGGGACTCCAATGATTCTTAAGTTGTTTCTGTTCATCTTATCATAGACTTCTATTTTCATCTGTTCCCATTCTTTGACTAATTTTTCCATTGTCTGCTCATTTGCTTTAAGTTTTTTGTCCAATCTCTCCTGCTGTATGGAATTGTTATGTATCTCATCTTCCACAGCACCAAGTCTATTCTCAGCTTCTGATACCCTGTCCCAGAGCTTATCCATTTTGTCATTCACTTCGTTTACTGACTTTTTCAGTCCTGTTAGTTGACATGTTATTTCAGTTTGGAGTTTTGTGATTTCTGCCTTCATATTTTCTTGGTTCTTATTAGTGTTCTGTTCAACTCGATCCATGGTTTCTTGGAGTCTGTTGAGCATCTTCCATATTGCTAGTCTAAAGTCCTTATCTGAGAGGTTGATTAGTTGGTCAGTCATTATCTGGTCCTCAGAATTGTCATCTTCATTCTCTATGTCTGATGCTGGCCTGCATTGTTTCCCCATTGTCACACTTGTATTGTGGGTTTTTCTACGTGTTGTGGTGGTATTCATTGTCTATATGATGTAGGCAGCACACTCCTCTGGCTCCTCCCTTTCTGGATGGGCTGACTTGCCTCTAAGGGAGGGGAGTCCTCCGTGGATGAAGCCTCACACTGGGTCAAATCTTAGGCCAGAGCATGCAACAGAGAAGACAGTCCAGAGAGAAATGTTTGCTTCTGTGATATAGCGCCGTTCTTAGTGTGATTTTTCTTTCTTGTTGCAATGGAGTTCTTTCCTTAGAAAGAGTGCACTGCCGCGTAGCGAAGCGGAGCGGCCGTGCTCCTCTGGAGCCTCTTTTTGCCCCACTCACAAGAGTTTCACGCAAGAGGACAGTAGACAGACATAGACAGGTCACACTCACAGTCTTTCACAGTTGAGCCCCACTGGGCCGGTGTACTTTCGTGGATTTTCCCCGCTTGTTGTCACACACAGGGAGCCGGCTTTTGCAAAGCTTAGCCGGTTTTTATGCTCTGAAGTCCCTCCCTGAAAATGGCGTCTGGGCGAGCGAGGTTTCTGGAGCCTCTCCTTGCCCCACTCGCAAGAGTTTCACGCAAGAGGACAGTAGACAGACATAGACAGGTCACACTCACAGTCTTTCGCAGTTGAGCCCCACTGGGCCGGTGTACTTTCGCGGATTTTCCTCGCCTGGTGTCACACACAGGGAGCCGCGAAACCAGTCACTTTTTAAGTTCTTCTTACCTCTGCTTAATTATAAGTAGGCTTGTATGGCTATAGCAATGTAACTTAGAAGCTGCTAAGTATTTGCAATCTGGTATATTTATGGTTTGAACATTTGGTTGCAGCCTATAGCTGATACAAACTTGGTGTCACAGATTTTGCCTATCCATTGGAATGTAGAATGCTTCCTACGTCATCTTAATCTTGGCATTCTATTGCTGATAAATACAAATAAATTAGAGAACACACACATTAGGTTATAGTCAAGTCCTGCACAGTGTGAGTCCCTCTCTCCTAACCCTAATGCAAGATCAAGCAAATGGAGAAGCAGAATTTATTTGTATTGATATATAAAACTATAATACCAAGAATGACTCAATTATATTAATGATGTATACTCCCCACTAAAGAGTTCAGAGCAACTACCCTAAGTATTCTAATTAAATTTAGCAAAGCAATGAAACTCTTGAATAAGTAAAAAGTATGAGGAAAAATTCAACCAGAAATGATTGAGCTTATTAATAGAGTAGTTGTGGGTATGGAACAATAGTGCTGTGGGTAGGGCACTAACTTCGCATGTGGCTAACCCAGATTAGATCTCTGGCATATGATAAAGAACCCCAACACCACCAGGAGTAATTCCTGAGTGAAAAACCAGGAGTAAGCTTTGAATAATGCTCAGTGGGTCACCTAAGGCTATATCTATCTATCTATCTATCTATCTATCTATCTATCTATCTATCTATCTATCTATCCATATATAGCTACACAGATATAAGTATATATGCATAGGCTTTATATATACATATATACTATATATATATATATAGTAGTTGAATCGAAAAACACATTAGAGGTGCAATGTCAGAGGTCAAGAATCTAGTCAGTGAATTCAAGAATATGGTAAACTATAAAATTTCAGTAAAAATTTTAAAACTTAAGGAGATATTTATGGGACAGCGTCAAAAGTAATAACATTCATATCACAGCATATTAAAGAGAGAAAAGGAAACAAATTCTAGTTGAAGAATAGTAGCTGACAACTTGCCCCATCTGGGAAAGGAACAATATATCTATATCCACAAAACAGTTCACATTTGTTTGAACAAAATAGGCTAATATTGATGAGTATCAGAAAACATTTAATTACAATAGTAAAAAAATACAAAAGAAAATAGATAATTCTGGAAGCAGCAAGTAACAAAAAATTCCACATATAAGGAACCTTAGTAACACTCATAGCAGTTTTATGTTAAACTCTACAGATTAGAAGAAATTGTATGACATAGCTGATGCTTTGGATGAAAAAGATCTACAATCAAGATTTTTCTTTTTTGCTTACTTTTTGAAGATGTTGCACTCTTGAAAACATATTTCTTTTCTTCTCCCTTGTTCACATCTTTATAAGTAAATTTAGTATAATAAACAATATTGCTTCACTAAAAATAAATAAAAATAAATTAAATGTATATTAGATTAGAACCCTAGATTAAAAAATTTATAGTAAACTCAAAAAATATATTTAAAAGAAACAAGAAAAAAGATATAATTGGGGGCTGTAGCAGTGACACAAGTGGTAGGGCGTTTGCCTTGCACACACTAACCTAGGTTGGATCTCCCAGTGTCCCATTTGGTCCCCCAAGCCAGGAGCGATTTCTGAGCACAGAGCCAGGAGTTACCCCTGAGCTTCACAGGTGTGCCTCACTCCCCAAAAAAATAAACAAGAAGAAGAAGATATAATTGGAGACTTGTTACTACTACACAGTATATAGATATAAAAGTAATGGAGGAAGACATAAAGAGGACAAAAGAATCAAAGAAAAATTGGAAAAACACTTAACATATATGTAGAAAAAAGTGGCACAATTTCAATAATTATTTTTAATTTAAAATTTTCACTAGATATAAATGGCCTTAAATCATAAATCAAAAGTCACATAGTGGATGGGTCAGAAAACAAACTCAATTTAAAGCTATTTGCAGATCTACTCAAACCTTAGTGTGTAAAATGCTTCTAGCCCAAATATTTTAAATACATATGTAAATATAATATTTCAGATATATTGCCCATAAAAATTATCAATCCCAAAGAAAACACTCAAGAATCAGTAATTAAATACATGAATTTAATGTTTATTTATAGAAGTGAGTGGGACCAGTGGTGACCAGCTAGTCTGGGCTTAAACACATCTTGGTTTTGACAAATGGCGATTTTATGTTGTACAGAGCAAAGGCAGAGCAAAAGACAATCTGTACAACACAGCCTTGAAAAAGATCAGAGGGCTGCAAAGTGCTATCTGGTTCATAAAATTCTGTGATAAGACATCCAGGTATGTTTCTAGTCTAACCCCAGGAATTAGCTACTAAGAAAATTCCTAGGATCAATTCTGATTTCCTGAGAAGAATGGAATAGGTAGGAAATTTGTTGTTTTTTACTTCACTTTCTCCACAATGATTAACAGGCTCATCAGTAAATAATGGAAAACAATTATACAGGCAAATGGTAGTTGAAAATGTTTTGAACAGTGATGATCTGTCAGTCAAAATACATTTTAACTGGAAAGGAGTAATAATAGATAAGGAGGAACATTATATAATGATGAAGGAATAAAAATGGTAAGAGAAATTAATACTCATTAACATATATTCACCAAATGAATTGGCATCACATTTAGAAAGCAGTTACAAATAGGTATGTGTGTGTGTGTATATATATATATATATATATATATATATATGAGAGAGAGATAACCTGACAAGAACTCAGTAGTAGTAGAAGACTTTAACATTCCATTCTCATTATTGGATAGATAAATCTGTCAAAATAAATGAGAAAGAATCAATAGCTTTTTATGAGTTGTTGGAATAGTCTTAATAAACACATGGTTCTTCTTGTCCTAAATGCCAAGTATACATCTTTCATTGCATGTAGAATACTGATAGGCTAAATAATAAGATCCGAATTGTTTATGAATTATAAAGATTAAAATATCTCAAGAAATTTTTTATATCACAATGTGTTAAAGACAGAAATTTAGCATAAGGAGGAAGCTGATAAAAACTCGATTAACAGGAATTTAAGCAATGCACTACTGAAAAATTTGAATGCTGAAGAAATAAAATATAAATGTAACAAAATGAAAACAAATGAGAATGAAGATAGGGGTTATCAGAATAGAGGAGGCTCAGAGAAAGTGTAGAGCAATACACAGTATTATCATAAAACAAGCAGATCCTCATATAAAAGATCTTATTCCCATATCATAACAAAAAAACAACAAAAAATGAAACTAATGTCAGAGATGAAATAAAATTTAGAGTGGAAATAAAACTGAAACAAAATAAAAAAGCACTATTGATCAATGAAACAAGTTATTTGAGTGAATAAACAAGATTGTTAAAACCTTACCCAGGCAAATGAAAAGAAAAAGGAGAAAAACCTTAACAAGTAATGAAAGAAGTCACTATAGGTAAGACAAAATAAAATCACAAGAGTTCATTATGAGCAATAGTTTGATTCTAAATTGGAGAGTTTAGAAGAAATGGAAAATAATTCAGAAACTAACATTCTCTACAGATTGCATCAAGAGGTAGTAGACAACCTGAATAAGCCAATTACAAACTAGATTATGAAAGAATAATTACAAGTCTTTACCAAAACAAAAACCCAATTCCAGATAGGCTAACTAAAGAGTTGGACAAAAATTTTACAGATGAACTCTTTTCTATCTTTCTCAAAAATCCCAATGTTTAAAGAAACTGGAATTATTTTAGTTTCTCTGAGGCTAAAACTATTTTAATAGTCAAAAAAAATCATAAAAAGGAAAACTATAGACCAATATTTCTAATGAACATAGATATGAAAATTTAAAAATGAATAAAAGAAGTACAAGTTGACTCTAGAAAAAATTCTTTTATTTTATAATATTGGAAGTATTAGCATTTTTACAATGACCATTTTATCTGAAGAATTATACATAGCCAATGCAATGTCTATCAAAATTCCAATGAAATTTTGCAGACCATAGTAAAAGTACTACTGAATTTTGTATTAAATAACCAAAAAAGAAAAGCCCAAATGCCTAAAGTGTTCCTGAGAAAACATATAAGTGAAACTGTAGTCCACAACTATAAACTATATTATAAATCTATGGAGATATAAATAGTATGGTTCTGGAATAAAAAATGATGCTAAGAAAAATAGAACAGAGTTGAAAGTCCAGAGACAAATTTTCACATGTACAGAAAACTAATTAATTAAATTTGGTATTAGACTGTATCTGTTCATGATTAGTGCTCTATTCTTACTCCTGGCTCTGTGCTCAGTGATCACTCTTGGGTGTGTAGGAGACCATATGTGTTGCAGAGCAAGAGTGTTAATCTCTTTACTATCTCTTTAGCTCCAGTTAGTTTAGTACAAATACTCTAAGAATATAAAATTCAAAAGTGAAGTTATTCACTAAATGGTACTGTGACAGTTTATACTTTGAAGGTCTTGAAAGTGGAACATTATTGCCTTATAGCATACTCAAAATGGATTTAAGACTTAGATGTTCAACCTGAATCCATAGAATACATTGAAGAAACAAACAAAACACTCCTTGATACCACTGGTATCAGTGGTATTTCCAATGATTTATTCCTTATATTTGGGAAACAAATACAAAAATAAACAAATGGTTGGACATCAATAAATCTTCTGCAAAGTGAAAGAAACTACTACTAAAACAGAGATTCTACTGAAGGGAAAAAATATTGACACACCCCAATTCTGACAAAGGGATAACATCTAAGATACATGAAACACTCTCAAAATTCGCCAACAATCCCTCAAAAAGGAAGAGAACATTTGAGCAGATACTTCTTCAAAGAAGACATACATGTCAATATTAGCACATAAATAAAAGCTAATTATCACTCATTACCAGGGAAATTGAAATCAATACATTAGTAATTAACCACATCACACTAGTAAGAGCACCTATATCTAAAAAACAGAAACAAGTGCAGACAGGACTCTGGAATAAACAAAACTCTCCTTTACTGTTGGGAGATGTAAGTTGACTCAGTCTTTATGGAAAACAGTATGGGTATTTTTCAAAAAATTAAAATGGAACAACCATATAATCCAGGAAAATTGCTCATAGCTATCTAGTTTTCAAATTCAAAAGCACTAACACAAAAAATACATATGCACACCTATTTTTGTTGCAGTGCTCTTTACTTTTGAGAAAATATGAAAATAATCCAAGGGTCTAACAAAGATGAATGGGTAAAGAAATTATAAATCAACATTAAATAACATGCTGGCATGCATGAGACTTGGGTTCAATTCTTGAGATCACCAAAATAAAATTTTGGCATAAAACACAGTAAAGGAAAAGCTGAAGCTATGCTGTATGAAACTAATAGGTGCCATGTTAAGTGAAATAGATGGTTTTATTGACAAATTGTAGTGTGTGTGTGTGTGTGTGTGTGTGTGTGTGTGTGTGTGTGTGTGTGTAAGTCGACATCAACTCTTGAAGGAGAGGTTCATAAGATGAGGATTATTGTTAAATAAAAACCAGGACAATAGTAGAATATTACAGATCAGTATCTTTCATAAATGCAGATGAAAATCTTCATGAAGTGTTAGCAAATCTAGCAATGCATAAAAGTTTAATTTAACAAGAACAAATAGTATTTATCCAGTGAATATACGATTTGTTTAGTTTTTGACATTCAGTGAAACTCGTCTATGGTGTACTAAGAAATATGCAATTTTCGGTCTGACCTGCTCAAGGCACTGAGTTCCTAAAACACTTGGAGTTTCCAAAATGAGAAGTGCCTTTTTTGTGGTGGCATGGAATTCTTTTTTTTTTTTTTTTTTTTTTGGTTTTTCGGGCCACACCTGTTAGATGCTCAGGGGTTACTCCTGGCTACGCGCTCAGAAATTGCCCCTGGCTTGGGGGGACCATATGGGACACGGGGGGGGGGGGGATCGAACCATGGTCCTTTCCTTGGCTAGCGCTTGCAAGGCAGACACTTTACCTCTAGCGCCACCTCGCCGGCCCCAGCATGGAATTCTTAAGGAAATTCATGAAGAGTTATGGTCATCAGAACAACTGAAGACCATAGGATCAGTAGGACAAATCTTTAAGCCCCACTCCCTCCTCCTCTCCACCATTAGGAAGAAGAGTGGAATGCAGATTGAATTCATCACTAATGACAATTTATTTTATTAATCATGCATTTGTAATAAAATGAATAGGGAAATTCCCAAACTACAGAGGACAGAAATGTTCTGGGTTGGTAACAACAGTAAGGCGCCTATTATTGTAATAAAACTTATCTAGGCAAAGGGAAGTCATATTATTCCATTCTCCCCTACTTTGCTCTTTGTGTTTTTTCCATTTGGTTGTTTTAGTATATGTGCTGCTGAAACGATCAGACCATTTGGTTGTTTTTAATTGGTTATTATAGTAGTCTTATAATAAACTAGAAATAGTAAGCAAAACACTTCACTGAGTTTGGTAAATCATCCCAACAAATTATGACATTTAAAAGAGCAGGAATTGGGGCCTGAGCTATAGCACAGCTGTAAGGTGTTTGCCTTGCAAGCACCAACACAGGACAGACCCTGGTTTGAATCCCGGCATCCCATATTGTTCCCTGACTTGACAGGAGTGACTTCTGTGTGCAGAGCAAGGAATAACCACTGAGCAATGCTGGATGTGACAACCCCCCCCCAAAAAAAAGGGCAAAAATTATGTGAACCTTTGACTTTGTAATTATGCTGAACAAAATGTAGGGATTCTGGGTGCCCGATATTTATGTCTGATTTCTGAAGTTAGGACAGTCAGTGTCATAGAACTCAAATTTTATTTAAATATAGATCTGATTAGTCAATATCAGAACTGAAAACAGTTGGTGAAAATTATTGTTGCTAATAAATTATAATCCATTATCCTTATTTGGGTGTTCAACTTTAGGTAAAAAAAGAACCATGTGCGTCCTTTGTTATATTTTCACCTGTCTTAGATTTCCTATATTTTTGCCATGAAAGAATGTTTCAGGCTCATATAACAGTTTTCCAGAGGCAATCTTCAATTAACTTTTATTCATTTTTGTGGAAAGATAATTGGAAGTCAAGAAATTGGTACTAGAACTATTTGTTGCTACTTGATTATAATTTGTAGGTTCTTTCAGTAGTCCTTACTAGGGTATATATATATATATATATATGTTTATATCTTCTTATAGATTAATGTATAAATGCACATCTGAATTTGTACTTATATGCATTATGTTCCTATTTATTTATGTAGATCTGTGAAAGTAAGCATACTTGATAAAATACACTTATAAAAACAGGTATTTATAGCATATAGTTAAAATAAGGTTAATATAAATTTAAACTATAGCTCAACCAATGTCAATACAAAAACCTATAATTCTGATTAACATCACAGCTACATTTTCATATTTTTATTATTTTGTTATGTAATCTTGCTAAAAGATGTTGTCTTCTGTGGTTTTCTGTGTGGTGATTCTAAACATTGAGAAAGAAAAAAAATATTGTTTAAATAGTTTATGATATGGGGCCAGCGAGGTGGCGCTAGAGGTAAGGTAAGCGCCTTGCAAGCGCTAGCCAAGGAAGAACTGCAATTCGATCCCCCGGTGTCCCATATGGTCCCCCCCCCAAGCCAGGGGCAATTTCTGAGTGCTAAGCCAGGAGTAACCCCTAAGCATCAAATGGGTGTGGCCCAAAAAAACAAAAACAAAAAAATAGTTTATAATAGCTTTATTATTTCTATAGAAACACATAATTCTTTACAGACCCAATATAGTCATCAATCCATCACATAAGAGAGTACTTTTAGATATTAAATACAATAGACTTTCTATGTTGTACTCTCAATAAATTTTATTAAATCTTCATATTTCTCCTTATAACTGGTAGCACTGATTTTTCTGCCCCATTCTCTAAACCTTACTTTATAATCCACTCTTGATTCCTGCTCTGTTTTGGTCTAGAAACGTGTATTCTCTTACGTATAACTGGAGTTTCTTGAATCTTTAATGTTTTATCTTGTTTTCCTAAATGTACACCTGAAAAGAGCCTTACATTTTAGAATGTTTTGAAAACATTTTTATCTTATTTTATGACAAATTAACTTATTTTTGAATGTTTATAACAAAAGTAGATTAAGAGAAATTTCCAATATCACTCAGCATTTTAGATTGCAAATGGGATGTCTTATATTTATCTGATATTTATCTATTTTAGTGAGTGTAAAACTTTAGGATAGTTTTTATTCTTTTCATTTACATACTGTAATATATATTTTAAAACTTTTTGGGCAGTTCATGGGACTGAAGAAATAGCACAGCAGTAAGACATTTACCTTGCACTCAGCCGATCTAGGACAAACAGGTTCAAATCCCACATCCCAAATGGTCCCCATGACTGCCAGGAGCAATTTCTGAGTGCAGAGCCAGGAGTAACCCTGAGCGCCACTGGGTGTGATGCCAAAAACAAACAAACAAAAAAAAAAAAAACAAAAAAAAAAACTTACTTTTTGAACAGTTCTTGACTTGAACCTAGGTATTATACATGATACTTTACCATTCTCATCCCTCTAGACAGTTTATTTTCAATATGTTAAACTTCAAATACTAGTGTGTCTAGGTGGCGTTTATTTATGTTCTTTGCATCAAATTCAATATTGGGTACATAGCAGATACTTTTAAATGTCAAATATTGACATTTGACAATTCTATACTTTTTTTCTTTCACTATTTCTGTTTTTATATTACCCCTATTTTTCTATCAGACATCAAATCAAATTTCCTGGTTTTACACTTCATATTTTTGTTTTGTTTTGTTTTCTCTGTTTCTTTCATTTGTTTGTCTGTTTTTGGTTTTTGGGACATACTAGAGACACTCAGGGGTTACTCCTGGCTCTGTACTCAGAAATTACTCCTGGTAGGCTTAAGGAACCATATAAAATGCAGTTATTTAAATCAGGTTGGCAGAGTGCAAGGCAAATGCTCTCCCCACTCTACTATGGCTCTAGCCCCATAACATTTTGTTTTTGTGTCATACCTGGCAATGCTCAGGGATACTCCTAGCTTTGTGCTCAGAAATCATTCCTGGCAGGCATAGGGGACCATATGGGATGCTAGGATTCAAACCACCATCCATCTTGGATAGACTGAGTGCAAGGCAAACTCTTTACCAGTGTGCTATCTCTCTGGCCTCAACTTTTTTTTATATCTAAATTTTTTTCACTCTTAGATCAAGAATAATACCTTTATCAGTTTATAGCCCTCTAATTTGTATGCCAGTTGTTATTGTTTTCTCTTAAATTCTTCCTAGAAAATTGTAGTAGACTTTTGAAGGAAGAAGGCAACAAGTCAAATTTTCTTGTATAACAATAAAAGCAATGAAGTAGCATTTAAACTTTTCTCCAGATCGCTATCAACTAGTGATGTTGTCATATTATACTGCTGTGACTTAAGTTTTTAATTGTTATTATACTAGTGATGTTGGATACATTATATTGCAGTGACTTAAAATTTTAATTGTTATTATTTCTTCTTTATTGGGTCTAAAATGACTTCAACAAGATGTTGCTGAAACAGAAGGGAGTTTATCCTGCACAGTACAAATTCTAATATAGATTTAGTTTTTTATCTTCATAAATGAATAATCACACTACTAGTAATGATGATCCCATAAGCTTTCATGTGATATTAACAAAAAATAGATCATAATATGACAGAATAACTTATCTGCCATTGAATAGCAACACTTTAGTACAGTGGTTATATTGTTAAGCAAACTGAAAAAAGCAAATCTTCATGCCAGGGTCTTAGTTAATGTCATTTTTCTTGGCTGAGAAAATACAAAACATCTCTGAGAAGACATATTTTAAGAGAGCATTAGGACATGCATATTTTAGGATGTTAATAGAGTCTATCAGAGCCTTTTATTTTAGCTGCCAGAAATTATGATTCATAGTTCTCCATGGCATAGAACAGAAAACATGTAAAAGTAAAAGAAATTCTAACAGATTGCTCAGGAATGATTACTAACTGCCAGTAAATCAAACATTTGTATTTTATCCCTTCAAGAAAATGTACACTTTTAAGAAAACGAATCTAGGGGCTGAAGCTATAGCTCAGTGGGTAGGGCATTTTTCTTGCAAACAACCTACTCTGATTCATCCCATATGGTCTCCCAAGCCTGCCAGGAGTGAATTCTGAGTGCAGAGCCAGGAGTAACCCCTGAGGGATGCTAGGTATAGCCCAAAAACCAAAAAAAAAAAATCTAGAAAAATATTTTTCTTAATAACCCCAAATTGTTGATAAATTCTTACTTTATTAAGTAAATAGGATGGTGAAGGAACTTAAAACATTAAAACATTATAATAATTAATAATAACAACAATAACAGTCAAAAAGTTGCCTATAAAGAATATTACGGTTGATGTCTCCAATATTATTTTATTTTATTTTGTTTTGTCTTTTTCTTTCTTTTTGCACTTGAGTATGATTTGATTTCAGAACCAAGATTATTGTGTGGTGCCTGTCTTTATTGTTGTGGTGCTTATCGGTTATTTAATTCGATATTTTTTTTTTGTGTGTGTGTGTGTGTATTGTTGTGGTATTTTAATTACTTTTTTCACATCCTCTCTCAAACTGAGGTTGGAAGCCTCTAGACAGGACTCTGCCTATTTTCAGTATATTTGATTTTTGATTGAGAAGAGGACATATTAGGTGATGGGTATTCCCTTGATTCAATGTGAATATGTACCCAAAATAGTACAGTGAAAGATATGTAAGCCATTATGAAAAAAAAATTGTGTTTTTTAATCAGAAACTTTCTTTGACTTACATGTATTATTATTATATTAATTATATTATATGTTATGTTATGTCACTATATTATGTTATATTAGTTTACCTCATTATGTTAATCAATTTTGTCCTTTAAATGAATTCTTACTTAAAAGAAAAAAAAACAACTTTAGTTTGCCCTGAAGAAAAAAAAATAATAATAAAATAAATAAAAGAAAAAAAAAAAAAGAAGAATATTTCAAAAAAAGGATGTATACATATGTGTTAAGTATGTATATATTTAAATATACTGGAGAATACTGTAATATTGTTTTACCATTTAATTTGTTATTTTTCTGTAGCAAAAGGTTAATCAAAATTATTTTTTTATTTTATAAATTAATAAGTACTTTATAGTGTAAAAATTTTAAATATATGAAAACATTACAAATTAGTTATGTTATACACGTTTTTAGGGCAATTTAAATTTAGAACTTGAGAATTACTATCATTGTAATTTAAAGTATTTTGCATTGAATAACAGTGTTTGCAGAATTTTTACTTATTCATGCTTACTTCTGATTGCAGTAATGTGGCCTCTGATACCACTTACTATGGATATTGACACTGCTTATGACAGTTTTCTTTCAAATTCTTGTTGTGTGGGTTAATATAACCTGTCCAGTTTAAGAATTTTTTCTTCACTTTCCTTATTACAGCACATTTGTTAATGCCTCAGAAAGATGAGGAAACGATTGCCAGTGAGAACCTTGTAGTGATGGTTATACAGCATTTGATGGGCTTTTACACAAAAATAACTGTTTTTTTTTTTGAGAATTTTAGGTGTGAAGGAGCATCTTGCTTGCAATGAAATACCCTCTTATCAAACTGATCAGTCAATATTAAAAAATGCATGTGTATTATCTTGCAGATTGAACTATGCAAAGCATTTGTGTTTTAATTAAAATTTTAGATGAAAAACTCATTCACATGAATTAATAGCAAGAGTTTTAGCAGGTTGCATAAATGGTGACAAAATTGACATCTTTGTATTCAAGAAGAGTATGGAGTTACTTGCTGAAGATCACTACATATGTTAAATCCTTTCAACATGTGCTATAAATATTAAAGATCTGTAGCTATTAAATTATATGAGCAAATGACTCATGAGTAATTACAAATACCTGTTCTGCTTCTAGTTATCACTTTTTTTCTAAAAAGTAGGAATGGAAATGAAATGCAAACATAACATAAAAGAATATAACTTCCTGTTAAATGATGCTTTATCATATAATGGGATATTAGAGTCTAATTTAACATAGGACTAAACTAACATTTAAATAAATTGAGAATTTCTGAGGCCAAGAGCTTTAATAGTAGTTGAGTACATGCTATTGAGATGACTTACTAACTACTTTAAATTAAAATGGATTTCACAATATACTAAAAATAAGTAAATAACATAACAGATTCAGGGGCAGGAGGGCTAGTATAGTGGGTAGAATGCTTGTCGTGCATGCAGTTGACCCAGCTTTAATCCCTGGCATACCATATATATCCTCCAACTGCTATGAATAATCCCTGGATTCAGAGTCAGAAGTGAACCTCTGGGCATCACCAATTGTGGACTTAAAGCAACAACAACAAAAATAGCGTAGATTTAAATAAAAACCATCTATAGATTTAGTAAATGAAGTAATGTAAAATTTGGTTATATTATTATTTCTTTTGGCTTTTGGGTCATACCTGGCAGCTCTCAGGGGTTACTCTTGATTCTATGCTCAGAAATCATTCCTGGCAGACTCGGGGGACCATATGGGATGCTGGGATTCGAACCACCATCCTTCTGCATGCAAGGCAAACACCGTGCTATATATCCAGCCCCTATGTTAATGTTTTAATTAACCCAATACCTGATTTGGGCAAAGGTGTGTGTGCATGTGCTCTCCTTTATATTTTATTACATTTTTGTTGTTGAAGAACAAAGGATATATTTATCTAAAACTCCTTAAGTCAAAAGAAAAATAGACAAACAGAACTCTATCAGTCTATAAAACAGGAGAACTACCATTTTGGTTCTTTGGTTGCAAATATGGGCACTTTAGGAAGGCTTTACAGGTATTTACTGCTAGAAATGGCTTGTTAATAGTCCCAAGATGTACTCTTAGGATCTTCAATACAGATTTTTTTATAGCTAGCTTACCTCTGGTTATTTCATGTTTTAGTATCCAAATTAGGTCTGATCTGAAAAAAAAAAAAGGATTCCATTGATTAAAAACGTTGAAAATCTTGTTTTTAATTTTTTAATATATGTTATATAAAATATTCTATTCAAATTTTAGTAACAAAACTTTCATTCAACATAATTCTAAGGCTAGATAGTTGAATATGGCATATGAGATAATATTTGCCTTGATAAGGGTATTGCCCTGTTTAGATTTTATCATTTTATTTTATTTTTTAATTAAAAAAATTGGGGGGAATTGGGCCACACCTGGTGATGCTCAGGGGTCACTCCTGGCTCTGTGCTTAGAAATCACTTCTGGTTCGGGGGACCATATAGGACACTGTGGATTGAACCCAGGTCCATCTTGGGTCAGCTGCATGCAAGGCAAATGCCCTATCGCTGTGCTATCACTTTGGCCCCCAAATTTTTTACTTTTCTTGCCACACTTGGACTCAATGCTTTCTCCTGGTCCCTATGTTCAAGTATTACTCTGAGCAATGTTCACAGGGCCTTATGGAGAGTTGAGTATTAAATGTGATTTGGACACATGCAAGGCAAATACCTAACCTACTATACTTTTGCTCTGGCTATTATATGACTTTATTTCTGTAATTATTTTCATTGTGCTCTATCTCTGGTTTATTTTGTTATTATTAGTCAATATTATTTTGTATTATTTTACAGTCAAGTTTGAATACAAATGACAAAAATGTATTTTGTGTGTGTGTGTGTGTGGTTTTTGGGTCACACTTGGCAGTACTCAGGGGTTATTCCTGGCTCCATGCTCAGAAATTGCTCCTGGCAGGCACAGGGGACCATATGGGATGCCGGAATTTGAACCAATGACCTTCTCCATGAAAGGCAAATGGCTTACCTCCATGCTATCTCTCCAGCCCTGACAAAAATGTATTTTTTATTAAAATAATTTAAGCACCATGGTTACAAAATTGTTCATACTTGAGTTTTAGTCATGGAATGTACACCACCCTTCACCAGTGAAATTTTCCCATCACCAATGTCCCTGGTTCCCCTCCCAATCACCCTCAACCTGTCTCTGGGGCAGGTATTTTGCTTCTCTTTCTCTCTCTCTTTTTCCTTTTGACATTGTAGTTTGCACTATCGTTATTGAAGGAGTACCATCATGCTACTTTATCTTATTTCAGCATCCAGTTTTTTCCAGAGTGACGTGTTCCAACTATCATCATCATAGTGGACCCTCCTGTACTATAATGCACTCATCAATCTTTAGAGCAAGCTTCCTATCATGGACTAGTCCTGCTGACTCTCATCTCTATTGTCTCTGGATATTATTACATACAGTTTTTTATTTTTCTTAAATTCATAAATGATTAAGATTATTTATGTCTATCCCTCTTCCTCTGACTCATTTCACTCATTATAGTAAGCTCCATATAATCTATGTATAAGCAAATTTTATGACTTCATTTTTTTCCCTAATGGCTGCATAGTATTATATTCTGTAGATGTACCACAGTTTCTTTAGCCAGACTTGTGTTCTTGGGCACACAAATTGTTTTCAGATTCTCTCTGTTGTAAAAAGTAATGCAACAACACAGGAATGCAGAGGAATTTTCTGCATAGTATTATTGGGTTCTTAGGATATATCCCTAGGAATGGTATTGCTGAACCATATGGGAGCTCAAATACTAGTTTTGTTGAGAATATCTTATTGTTTTCTATAAAGGCTGGACTATGTGGCATTCCCACTAGCAGTGAATGAGATTCCCTTTCTCCCACATACATACCAGCATTGGCTGTTCTTATTCTTTGTGATATGTGCCAGACTATGTGGTGTGAGATTATACCTAATGTTGCTTTGATTTATAATTCTCTGATGATTAGTGGTGTGGAGCATTTTTCATGTGCTGTTTGGGCATCTGTATTACTTTTTTGAGGAAATACCAGTTCATTTTTCTCCCCCTTTTAGATGTATATTTCTTGCTAAGTTCCATCATTACCTTGTGTATCTTAAATATTAACCATTTATCAGATGGTTATTGAGTTAATAGTTTCTCCCATTTATAGTGAGTAACCTTTCTATCTTAGTTACCATTTCCTTTGAAGTGCAAAAGCTTCTCAGTTTAACGTAGTCCCATTTGTTTATCTTTGCTTCTACTTAACTTGTATATTGATGTTTCATTTTGAGATGCCTTTAGTTTCAATGCCATGAAGTGTTTTTCTTCTGTTTTCCTCTATGTACTTTATGGTTTAAGGTCTAGTTTCAAGGCTTTTATTCCATTCTATTTTAACGTTTGTGCATGTTGTTAAAGAGATGTCTGAGTTTATTCTTATTGTATGTAGTTGATCAATTTTCCCAGCACCCTTTGTTGAAGAGACCTTCCTTGCTCCACTTAGTATTTCTTGCCCCTTTTATCTTAATTAACTGTATATTTGGGGATCAGCCAAGGCTATTTCATTGATTTGAGGGTCTGCATTTGTTCCAATATCATGCTATTTTAATGACTACTTTATAGTATAGTTGAGGAGAGTGATGCCTCCCATCTTATGTTTTCCCAAGAATTGCTTTAGCTATTCATGGACATCTGTTATTCTTTTTTTTTTTATGTTTTTGGGCCACCCCCGGTGAAACTCGGGGTTACTTCTGGCTATATGCTCAGAAATCGCTCCTGGCTTGGGGGACCATACGGGATGCCGGAGATAGAAGCGCTGTCTGTCCAAGGTCAGTGCGGGCAAAGCAAACACCCTACCACTTGAGTTACTGCTCTGGCCCGGGACATTTATTATTCTAAATGAATGTCAAGAGAGTTTTATCCATCTTTTAAAAATGCCCTTGGTATACTTATGTGGATTGTATTAAATTTGTTCAATATTTTGAGAAGTATTTCCATTTTAATTATGTTTATTCTTCCAATCCATGAACAAAGAGTATGTTTCCATTTCCTGTGTCCTCTTATTTCTTGAGATAGTATTTTTTGTTTTATTTGAATAGATTTTCACCTCTTTGGTTGACTCTGAGTTAAATGTAATTAAGTACTGAGATACCTGATTTTCTGAGTCACAATTGTGAATGAAATTTTTTATAGTCTTTAATTCTTTAGTTATTTGTATATAGTAAAGCCATAAATTTTTGCATGTTAATTTTGTAGCCTGACACTTTTGAATAGAAACTAATCTACTGTTTATAGAATCTTTTTGGTAGAGAGTAAGAAATTTCTTATTAGTGTATTTAATAAACAACATTATATTATTTAAGCATAACAAAATGGGAAAGGATTCTAAGTACTAGACAATACACACACCACCTCCAATCAATTGCTCATGTTGATTGTATATTTTAAAGAGTGCAAACCTTAAGAAAACTAACCCCATTTCTGAGTTCCTTTGAAACTGATGCTCTTTGTCATGTGTGTGTACATATGTGTGTGTGTATGTGCAGAGTACCAATGTGTTTGGATTTATCTCTCTGAAGCCTTTATGGGTATTTCTTACCCCTTAGGCTCAAGTCTGTTTCCTAGGTGTCATTCCTGCTACTGCTCTATCCTATTCCCCTATGATTACCGAATAATCTACATATGTAAATTCTATCTTCAAAAGAGCTTTGGAATGCATCTATATCTTTTTACATCACCAAAACCATTATACTAATAAATTATACGTTTATTCTCCTATAGACTTTATCTCCACTGTATATTCCTAATGGGTATTTTTGTTTATCTCCATCTCATAAACCTAATTCCTATATAGCAGACATCATGTTTGAATCATAGACTCCTGCTTAAATTTCTTCAGTGTTTTGCCATCTCACAGAGAATAAAATTCAAGCCCCTTCACATGGCACATAAGACCCATTGTGCTGAGATGATTGACCAAGTATATATTTTCACTAATCTTCATCTTCTACCATTTAACCACTCAAGTTGACATTGAAGTTTTGGATGAACTACACTCAGTTCCTTGACTGGAATGATTTTATTGTTGCTTTCTGGCATTCTCACACCTTTCTTTCAGAGAAAACATTTTACCTTCATTTCTTTTACTGTGTCCTTCAAAGTTCAGTCTAGTTATTTTTCTGGTCTTTTCTAGCCACTTAATTCAAGAAAATATTATTTTCTCTATTTTATATAATATTAAATGTATATATATTATAATGCTGAGGCTGGTAAAACAAAGTGTAAAATCTTTTTTTCTGGTAAAATATATTAAGGAGCAGTTTAATTTTGGACACTGAATATTGTATTATAATGAAATGTTGATACAATGAAAATAAAAACATCTTCAAAATGAATTTGGATGGAGAAAAATTAGCCCTATTATTCCGTGAAAAAAAAAGATTTTTTGTTTTTGTTTTGTTTTGTTTTGTTTTTACCTATGTAATGCTTATGTTAAGGTGTTTTTATTGTTTATTCAACGAATACAACCAACAATGGGAGAATCCTTGGTTAACTGATAATAATTTAGGCTGTTTCACAGGCTCTCTTTTTCAGAAGTTTTGTTTCAATTTCACTCCAAGTTAATCAGGGTGGCATATTGAGTAAGAATAGCATATTATTAATATAGGGTGAAAATATAATTCTTTGATAGCCTTATTAGTTCATTCACTCATTAGCATTCCTCCCTGGGCATTTATCAAGAAAAAGCAAGCTTTAATAACCTACGAAAAATAGAATATAATGAAATATAATGACTCAAAAAGTAAATAGATTTAGATTAATATAGCAAATTCTATGTTAGAAAAAACCCCTCAGTTTTTGGCTAAGCATTTGCCTCTGGTGACAGAGCTGTATATTACTACAAATACACTCTGTAACTTTTCTTTGTTTCAATGACTAACCAAACTCACTTTTAAATGTGCGCATGTTTGTTTTCATATTTTCAGTCTTTTAATATAGTCAACTCAAGAGGAATCAATGTTGCAAAACTTAGGGATATTTTTAAAAGGTATATAGCTTTCTCTAGTATGTAAAATGTTAATATTAAAATTTGGAAAATTAAATATGAATTTCAAATAAATTACACTATGCTTAAGAGTTGAGGAGATTCTTCACAGGCTGAAGTATATATTTGACTTTCATGAAGCCCTGAGTATATTAAGCCCCAGAACCATGTGGCGCTCTCCTATCAAATGTAGACTTTGTGTTGTCTAGCAACATTGAACCCAAGTGACACTTTATCACATGGTCTGAACATGGAATCTAAGGCCTGACTTGTACTTCTGGATCTTAAAATTTCTTCACACAGATAAAAAATAAAAATTTGTGGGGCCGGAGAGATAGCATGGAGGTAAGGTGTTTGCCTTGCACGCAGAAGGTTGGTGGTTAGAATCCCGGCATCCCATATGATCCCCTGAGCCTGCCAGGAGTGATTTCTGAGCATAGAGCCAGGACTAATCCCTGAGCATTGCCAGGTGTGACCCAAAAACCAAAAACCAAAAAAAAAAAAAAAAAAGAAAAAGAAAATTTGCATAGTTAGATTTGTTGAGGATGGCTTCTCTATATCCAAACATGTACTTATATTGCATTTTATGTCCATTATATTTCACTTAGAGCAAGAGAGGACATTTAAAATATAAAATTAAAATAAATAAAATAAAATAGAAAAATAGTTGTAGTGACTTTTATTAAGTTTTATTGAGTGATTTAATTTGATGCTCATCGTTTGGATTTTGATTGTCCTGGACTTCCTTTAAAGTTCTCATATGTTACAAATTTGTAAAAGTGAATAAAGCACCCTAATATAAATACTTGATTTGAATTTTGTAGGAAAAATTTTATTTGACTAATATTTTTAATTTACAATTTTATGTTTTGTTTTCTGAGTCCACATTAACTTCAAGCTTCATTTACCTAATATTCTTAACTTGTCTTTGCTGTGATAACTCTACAGAATCCATGTTAAGTTTCCTTTACATACACTTACATTATAATGTAATTATGAGTGGTGTCTTTTACTGAAGATGTAGTAAAAATAATCTTCAAAATTTTTCTCCAGCATGTACTATTCAAAAGACCTTTTAGTCTTTATAAATTGTAGAATTTGAAGTGGGTATAGGGCACTGGAAAATTGGGGAAGATGAATGATTCATGTAGCTATATATGCTTTATGATTTCCTGAAATGCATGTGTAGGTATGCGATTATAATTGGACAAGAAAGCAATCAATTAGGGAAGAATTATTTTTTGCTTTTTCATTGAAGATCAAAGAACTGTTAAAATGTAAAAGTCAATGAAAAGATAGACTGTAATGAAACTGAAATCTATAGTTCAAATTTGGAACATTCTCATTTGCATAACATTAAACAAATTAAATTGGATCAGGTAACTATTTTTCAAATTTTAGAAATAAATAAATTTTAGAAATAAGCCTTTGAAGTAATACTTATGTAAATCCATTATGTCAGGAAGAAAAAAAGTTAATCATCAGGTAGCTCTACTAGTACTTTTTTCAGTTTTGGTAGTCTGTATTTGTTATATAGTAGTAAATTTATATCAGTCATTGCAGCTAAGAAGCTTACAACAATATGAATTAAAAGAGATGAAGATGGCTATTTTTATTCTTTTTAATATTTTAATAGTTTTTTAATATCATTTAATTTATTCTTTGTATATGATAAATAAATCTTGCTGTGCTTCCACTAAATATATAAAGTCACATACAAAAGGATATGTGGAGTGGAATACAAAATATTTAATTTCTATCTAATATGGAGAAAACCTCAATGTACAAGACTGGCTGACCATGAATTTGACTTGGAAAATCCTAGTGCCTAGGTATTCCAGAATTAGGGAATAAATCACCTTGCTATGGAATGAGTTCTTTGTCTATAATTCTTGTTTATATTTTACTGTGAAATTATGAACATTACAACTGATAACTTTGAACTAGCTTTAGGTTAGGTATAGGAATAGATTTAATGCTGTTTAAAATTACTAAAAGCTTAAATTTTTTTTTGTAAAATTTGGCCAATATAGTTATGGCCTAAATATTGTTAACAGAGGGCCACTGTCAGATTCTGAAAGTGTCTCATAAACAAATATTACATTTTATACTGGCACAGTTTGTTTGTTTGTACATTATTTATGCTTGACTCTGACAAGTGATAGAAACAAAGTAGATTCTGCACCTTTAAAAACATGTTGCCCAGTTAACAAGAAAATTTTTAGAGTTTTACATGCCAGAGTTAATCTGAGTTTCCATACCTTGTACACATGCCTATAAAAACTTATTCCTTCCTTCATTTCATCAGATGTCTAAGCAAAGCACGAACTCAGACAAGAGAGAAATTCTTAAATTATGTTGAAGTGTTGGAAACTGTGACCTATACTACTTTTTAAAGATGTACTTTATAAAAAGACATTTGTGAAATTATTGAATATTTATATTAAAGAAACTTTAGAGCGCCTATATATCACAATTAACCATTTTAATGTATATTGAAAACTGCTATTATATCTAAAATCTATACAATAGATCCAAATAAGGCGTAAATTAATAAAAAAAAGGGTGAGTGAAATAAGCTTGAATAAAAATTTTGTATAACATCATTACTACAGCTGCTTATCATGATTTTTCTGTTTTAATTTTTGACCACACCTACCAGTGCTCAGAGCATATTCCTAGTTCTATGCTTCAGTATTTATATGGCAGTACATGGTGGGTACCATATTTGATGTAGGAGATTGAACATGGACCAGTCAAGTGCAAGGCAAGTGTTCTACTTCTTGTACTATATCTTTGTCAAAATATTTATAATATTTACACCTGAAACTTATTAATTAGTATTAATAAAAAACTTCTTTACTTCGGGGCCGGGTAGGTGGCGCTGGAGGTAAGGTGTCTGCCTTGCAAGCGCTAGCCAAGGAAGGACCGCGGTTCGATCCCCAGGCGTCCCATATGGTCCCCCCAAGCCAGGGGCGATTTCTGAGCACATAGCCAGGAGTAACCCCTGAGCGTCAAATGGGTGTGGCCCAAAAACCAAAAAAAAAAAAAAAAAAACTTCTTTACTTCAATTATTATTCAACAGTAATAATACCCATCTTTATTTGTTCTGAATTTTAAGGTTATATTATGCATTATAAAGTTATTTACAATATTATCAAAAACAGCAATGCTTAAACTTATTCTCTTTTATTAAAAATCATATCTATTACTATATATTTGTTACCTAAAACTATTACTGCACATCACTTTGAGGGAGAGCTTTAAATTCTGCTGATATCTGGGAGCATTTTGAGTTTCTACTCGTTTTAAGCATTTCCTAGGTAATTCTAATAGCTCTGGTGAAACATATGTTTTGTTCTAAGGCAGGTGCCTTTGAAAAAGATGACTACAAAAAAAAAAAAACCAAGCTTCATATTTTTCTTTACAAAATTTAGTCCCAAAGATTAAGTTTAAGAGCTGGAAAGATGTTACAGTATGCTGGGAGCTTGCCTTGCACATAATTGACCTGAATTTGATCCCCAGCGCTCCATATGGTCCTCCCAATCCCTGAGCACAGAGCCAGAAAAAAAGCCCTGAACATCACTGTTTGTGGATCCCAAAACAACAACAAAAGATTAAATTTAAAGTCCTTCGTCCTGAATAGTCAGTTTGAGGGATTAGAAGATATTCTTGAAGGAATCTTGATAATTTCTTCCCTCTCATAACAAGCTCTGCATATCCTATCCTTTTATTTCCTTTCCTCTCCTTTAGAGCTAACTCCTACCACTGTTAGCCCTCATTCAGGAATGAGCTTATGTCCTCACCATTCTGAGTGGGCTTTAGCATCCTTGCATATGTTCAGTTCTTTAAAATCTGTTTAAATTCATTAAAAAACCAGAAAACACAAAAATGATGCCAGACATGAATGTGTAAGTGGAGGAGGTTATTTCCCTAAGACATTAGAAGTATTTGAGACCAGACCATGTGTATGAAAGTGCATTTAATTTAATATAGAGTAAATTCTTGTTTAAGGATATGAATTTTTGCTATGCTGCTTTACAAGGGTGTGAGAAAGTAAAGTGTGATGATGTATTTTTTACTGTGCTATGTGATGTCTAAAATTAGGATTTTTTTCTTTGCTTTCTTCTTTTTTTTGTGTTGTTTTTGAGCCATACCTGGTGATGTTCAAAAGTTACTCCTGGCTCTGTACATAAGAATTACTTTTAGGGCTGGAGTGATAGCACAGCGCTAGGGAGTTTCTCTGTATGCTATGGAAGGCTACAATATTAACACTCAAAAATCAGTGGCCCTAAATTCCAAAACCAAAGCCAATGACAACAGAATCAAGATCTACAACAAGTTATATACAAAGGACACTAGTTACACTAGCAGTCCAGGGGGCAAAGGGGGACGTATGGGATGCATGCTGAGAGCAGGGGCAAAGGGAGGTCAACACTGGTGGTGGGAATTGTCCTAATTCTCTTTCACTATGTACCTTAAATATAACTGTAAAACACTTGTAATTCACATGGGTTTTAATAAAATTATTTTAAAAAATCAATTATATACAAATAATGATAGAGAAGAAATGGACATTAAAAAATAGTCTCATTCACATCAGTGCCACAGAAACTGAAATACCTCGGAGTCAACTAAAGAGGTGAAGAATTTATATAAAGAAAACTACAAAACACTGCTTCAAGAAATAAAAGTAGATACAAGGAAATGGAAATATATAGCGTATTCATGTATTTGGAGAATTAGCATCATTAAAATAGACTTGAATATTCAGAAAATGTTCCCCAGACATACAATTAATTAATCTTTGATAAAGGGGCAAGAAATGAAAAACAGAACAAGGAAATCCTCTTTAACTAGTGGTTCTCGGATTACTGGTTAACCACATGCAAAAAAGCAAACTTGGATCTCCATCTAATACCATGTACAAAGGGCAAATTCAAAATGGGTTGAAGACCTTGATATCAGACCCAGAACCATAATGTATATAGAACATGTAGATAAGAAACTCCATGACATTGAGACTAAAGAAATTTTTTTTGTTTTTGTTTTTTTGGGCCACACCCGTTTGATGCTCAGGGGTTGCTCCTTGCTAAGCGCTCAGAAATTGCCCCTGGCTTGGGGGGGACCATAAGGGACACTGGGGTATTGAACCACAGTCCTTCCTTGGCTAGCACTTGCAAGGCAGACACCTTACTTCTAATGCCACCTCGCCAGCCACGAGACTAAAGCCACGAGACTAAAGGCATTTTTAAGTAGGAAACACCACTGTCCAAACAAATGGAAGCAGAGATAAAAAAAATTTTATCTTAGTATCTCCTAAGTTTTGTCTCACAAATTCTGATAATTTTTGTCTTCTTTCTCAATTGTTTCCAAGAATCTTTTGGTTTTCTCTTTGATTTTTGTCTCTGACTCACTGTTTGTTCTGTAGTTAGCTGTTTAATTTCTAGGCGTTAAAGTTTTTCCTCTGTGTCTGTAATACACCTAATTTTAGTGTATTATGATCTCAGTAGGTAGTTCGTACAATTTCTATCCTCTTGATTTTGTGAATTATACATTTTAGGCCAGCATTTGGTCTATTCTGGAAAATGAACTGTGTGTATTGGAGAATAATGCATACTTAGTTTTCTGGGGACTGAGAGCCAATATATATAGTGTATATATATGTATATATGTGTATATACATATATATTATTATATATGTATATACACTAGGTTGCTTTCCTTCAGTCTAATCTATCAAAGGTTAAAAGGGTGGTGTTGAGGTCTTCCACTATTATTGAGGTGCTATTGATGTTTTCTTTCAAATTTATCAACAATTGTTTTAAATATTTTCCTGGTTCCTCATTGGGTGTGTATATGTTTAGTAGTGTGATTTATTTCTATTGTACCTATTCCTTGATTATTAAGAAATGTCCATCTCTATCCCTTATAATTTTTATGTATAAAGTCTCTTCAGTCTGTTATTAATAATATGGCTACTCCAGACTTTTTAAGGGAGTATTTTCCTTGGATGATTGTCCTCCAATCTTTGATTTTGAGTCTATGTTTGTTCTAAATATTCACATGTATTTCTTGTAGGCAACAGAAGGTTGTATTTAGGTTTTTGATCCATTTTTGCCACTCTGTGTCTCTTATTCAGTGTATTTAGTCCATTGACGTTAAAGAGATAACTGTCATGAGATTTGTGTCATCTTTCTGATATGTCTGTTAGTCTGTCTTGTTTTAAAGTAGACCTTTCAGTTCATCTTTTCTTTCTTTCTTTCTTTTTTTTTCCAGTTCATCTTTTAATGCTGGTTTAGACTCTGTAAAGTTTCTAAGCTGTGTTTATCTGTGAAGTATGTATTCTTCCTCCAAACTTGAATTTGATTCTAGTTGGGTGAAGTACTTTCGGGGAAGCATTCATTTTGTTGAGTTTTGTTACTATATCCCACCCCTGCTTTAGGCATTGAGGGTTTCTTTAATAGATCTGCTGTAAACCTCAGGGATGCTCCTTTGAATGCAATTTCTTTTTATGAACTTCCTGCTTTTAGGATTCTATCCTCTCTGTTGGATTCATAATTGAGACTAGGATGTGTCTTAAAGTGCTTTTCTTTGGATATCTTTTTTGTTTGTTTGTTTGTTTTGGGGCCACAGCCAGTGACGCTTACTTCTAGCTATGCCCTTATAAATCACTCCTGGCTTGGGGGACCATATAGGATGCCGGGTATCAAACCATGCTTTGTCCTAAGCTAGCACACATAAGGCAGATGCCCTACCACCTGTGCTACAGCGGATATCGTTTAGCTGGTAATCTTTGGGCATGCAGGATTTTGTTGCATGCACTCTAGTTCTAGGAGTTTTTTTTTGCAGTGATGTCCTTGATTGTTGATTCTTCATAGAAATTTTCTTCCTGGGTCTCTGGGACTTAAATGATTCTTATCTTCTTTCTTTTGAGTTTATCAGACTTATATTTTCATCTCTTCACATTATTTGAGGATTTTTTTCCATTATCTAATCATTTGCTTTAAGGTTCTTTTCCAATACCTTCTGTTGTATGATGTTGTTATGCATCTCATCTTTTAATTCATTGATTCTGTCCTCAGACACTGTTACTCTGTTGGAGGGGCTTTCTAGTGATGTTTTTATTTTGTCTACCAAGTTTTTCAGTCCTGTTATATAAGTTTGGTATTTTCTCATTTCTACTTTCATATACTCTTGATTCTTATTTGTGGTTTGCTCAGTTTTTTCCATGCTTTTTCTGTGTTCTGAAAGAATTCTCCATGTTTCTTTTCTAAAGTCTTGATCTGAAAGGCTGTATAGTTGATTGGCACTTTTTGGATCATCAGAGCTGCCATCTTCATTCTCTATGCATTATTGAGGCATGCATTTTTTCCCCATTGTTGTGCTTGTAGTATTTCATTCTTTTCATAATATCCTGGGGTTTATTGAGAAGAAGCATGGGTGTTATCAGTCCACTTCCATTAATATGCATTCTGTGGGCTCTGCTTTTCAAGGTGATGTAAGTACTGATGCAGTGTGATGTGTGTCCAAGTACTGATGGTTGGGGTCTGACATCTCTTTTTCATTTGAAATTAATTTAGAATATCTGAGTCTGGACACTTGCACACACATTAATTTTTAAATCCCAGATTAGAAGAAAATTATCTTTTTTAACAAACATTATGTTTTTCTTTCATAAGATCACGTTCATACTATGTTAATATCAAGGATTTGTTTCTCTTTTTCATTATCTATTAAAATTTTGTAGTGTTAGTTAATCCCATGATAACATACTTCAAGGGTGGAGAAACCCTGTATCCCTTAGGCCGAGGGAATTCCTTTTTGAATGACCCTATTATTTATTGTGCCTGTGCAGGAGGGAAGAAAAAAGAGAAAAAAGGCAAAAAAGCACAAACCATTTTATTTTTAGTTATTTATCTAGTTTTTGTGGATTTCTTTGTTTTGGTATGGTTATTGAAGTTGTTGTCTCCATTTATATTTGTTTTTTTTTCCTTTTCTTCTTTTCTTTTCTTCCTTTATGTGCTCTGCCATGTTTTTTATCTCAAGACCATGGCCTTTATGTGGTGCTTATCTTTATTGTTGGAGTGTTCACTGGATATTTTACTTCACACTTCTTTTTGTACTGTTGTGGTGTTTCACCCTCCTTTTCCCCTTTGTCTCTCAAACCTAGGATGAGAGTCTTCAGAAGGACTTTGCTCATTTTTGGCGTATTTGATATTTTCCCCCCAGTTTAGTATCTTTCTCTTTTTCAAACAAAACCACATAACTTGTCCCACCTCCCAATTAGAGCGGGAAATAAGGGAGGTACCAAGACTAAACAGATGTAGGACCCCTAAGTAGTAAGCTAAGCACATAGGGGACCACTTATTCTAGCAGCCCCGGGGGTGAGGGAGGAGGTTATGGGTGGTAGGACGGGAGCGGAGGTGGAGGGAGGACATTTCGGTGATGTGAACTCCCCTGTTTTTATGCTAATATGTACCTGAAATATTATCGTCAATAATATGCAAGCCACTATGATTAAAATAAATATTATATTAAAATTTTTGTAGTGTTGATTAATGTAGGCTTATCTGTTACTTCGTTCTCTCTTGGAGATGATGCATGCATGAGCTTTCTTTTTCTTTCTGTCTGACCTCTCTGTTGATGACTGACAGCAATAGTGAAAAGCAAATGAGGAAGGTGAGTTCTTTCTCTACCAGCTTGCTCCCTGGTGAATGATAATGGGTTGCCTGTGGCCCACTAGCATTCATCACCCCTACAAGTGACTGGTCCAGGACACATGCCTGTCCACTAGCTTTGGTACTTCTTTCTTCTTGAACCTGTAGGCCTCAGGATATATCAACTTCAGCTGCTGCTGGCTAGCCTGTATATACCCTATCCCTGAATAATTTTCTGACTGCATCTTTGTTAAGATGCCTTTTATTAATATCTACTTAGTTTCTGAATTTTAGAGTTTTGTTTTCTTAGACTTTGACCTTGATGGATACATAACCCCAGGTGCCTACTAAGTAGTCAAGCTATGAATTGGCAATTATCCTAGTATATCGAATACATCATGTCATCTAATTACAGAGAGAACTTTGTTTCTTATCATGTTTTTGGCTATTTTTGTTAAATCTAGGAAGACCTGTACATGTCTAGTCTTTATTTAACCTGTCTCAACTGAACGTTTCTAAATATATACAGGTGAGTTAGGATGTAACTCAATGTTAGAGTGTATACCTTGCATGTGGAGGCCTTGGGCTTGATCCCTGGCACCAGAAAAACACAATCAAAATCAGAGATAAAAATAAAGAAATAATTTTCAATAGATCCCAAGGACTAATAATCTATTAGAGAATATGTAAATTCTCAGATGTGTTTTGGAGTCAGTTTCATGGTATTATAGGAAAATGGTTTGAGATCCTGCAGTACAGACTGTGTTGGATCTTGCAGTACAGACTCTGTGTTGTTTCTGCTCTGCTGTGGTTCTCTGAAACTACAAATGTATTGTAATATTCAGAAGGGAAACATTTCACTTGATCAGGTCTCTGAAAATACTTTTTCAATTGTTAAAACTTTGTACAAAATAATGATTTTGGTTTTTAGCAATCTGAAGGACCAAACTCAGTTTCTTATAAAAGTGCAGCATGTATTTTATCACTGAGTTATACCTATGACCTTATTTTGTTTTTTCTTTCTCTCTCATATTTGAATATGTTTTTCACTTGCTTTTTATGTATTATTTTTAATAAGCTTGCTTGCTTTTAGATGATCCTGGTTAAAAACAACATTGTTTTCTTTTTATTTTTGACTGTGAATAGATCTACTATAAAACTTTAAAACCTAACAATAAATAAAAGAATTAATTTCAAATCCCAGCATACCTTTCAATGAAAACCATATATTTTATTCATATATTAAATCTTCCTTTTATTTAAATCTATAGAGAAAACATGGGAATAAATGTTGATTTTTAATCTCTTAAAAGAGATATGTAACACATCCACAGATGAAAAACCATAGGGACTATTTTATAAACCTCCAATCATCAAATAAGTGTCATATTTAAGTCAATCAATTTAAGAGGTTACTGGCCCACTGATGAAACCATTTGAAGAAAATATGCTGTTTGATGTTACAGAAGCCAAAAGCTGAATAAATATGTCATCTGTTTTTCATTTTAATTCACTATTTCAGAAGTATTTACTGTGTATTAAAAAATCTTTTTACCCTTTCAAATCTTTTGGACAACCTGGAAAAATTCAGAACAGTTTAACACATATCTATAAAGGCACATTCTCAGCTGAGTTATCTTGTTCATGTGATATTAATAACATTATATATGAACTTTATAAGTCTTGTAAGAAAAACTGTCATTTACCATTAGGACACTACTGATTTTTAAAACAGAATCTTCAAAAGAAAAGATAAAAAACCTTTTCTATTCAAAACAAAGATTAGTTAAAAACCCCTGACACACAAAACAAAATTAAAGAAATGTTAAGAAATAATTGTACAATTTGGGACTTAAAAGGATTTTTTAAGTTTAGAGAAAAATGTTTGAAAAGATTTCTTTTAAAGGCTACAACTATTTTTAAAGATAAATCTGTTTCAAGAAATTTTATTATTTCATAATATTGTCTGTAAGAAAATACTGTTATATTGAGATATTCCTAATTCAGTTATCTCCCAACCTTAACCTTCTCTCTATATTAATGCTGTTAAAATTTTCTGCTATATTTTCTTACACTGGCCCCTTTCCCATGGGGTTGCATTTTAAAAATGTCCCTCTCTTTTCTAAGAACTAGTCTCTCCCATAGCTTTGAGTCTTCTCATCTCAGATCCAGCTCTCTCTCCATTGACAATGCTTATTTTTCTTTTCTTAATTTGGCTACTAACTTCGCACTGTGACATAAATAGGTATTTGTGATCTCTTTGGATATCTATATAAATAGTTGAAAACATCCTAACTGCCACTTCTCCTAATTCACTGATTTCAAATCAGTAACAGGAAAGGAAACATCGGTATCTATCTCCCTTCAAAGCTATTGTCTTCTCTTGGTTTTGATGAAATGGATAGGGGAATTGGGTTTCTGAGTTAGCTTATTGCGAATGATTTTACTCTGTCAGGACCAGGCAGTGACATGGAAAATGGACAAGAAACGTGGCAGGGGTGTTGAAAGTCCTTAAATGAAGTCCTGTAATTTTTAGAGACAACGTAGTTATGCAAACAGGAGACATGATTGCATAGGCTTAATTAGTGGTCCAAGGTATTGGAGGGACTTATGGTAGTATGCATGTGTCTTGTTCTTTAATGAGTAAATGACCCATTCCAGTGCATGAGCAAATATCAGAATCACATGGAGCTGAAGAAGCTTATGGTGGTGGTACATCTGATCAAAGTTTTTCAAAATTGACTCCAGGTATTTGATGAATAAGATTAACATGGAGACAATTTACCAAGCAAATACAGCATAAAGAGCCCAAAGACCTCCTAAGGGACTTTATGACTCCAGCTTGCCCACATAAAGAATATCATTAAACAACAAGAAAACAAAGACAAGAATAAATATCTAGAGTGCTGTGTTCGTAGAAGAGCTGAACTGCCGATTGATGATTTCTTGTTCTATTTTTAATATAGACACGACAAGATGTTTTCCGTTTTTAAAAGCAAACAAAGCAATGCATTTGACCTGGGTTCTGTTCAACTCTTTTAAGTGTTCTAAAAGATGTCTGGACCAGAATTGGTTAATTAGCGCTTTGTGTTGCACTGTGTTACATATGACCTAACCAGAGATAAAAAGGTTTAAAGGTCTCTTGTAACCCTGCAATGCCATTTGTAACACAAAAATAACCCCCTTTCATTGCTAGCATGCCACTGTAGCACGCAGGTTATTTTTTCCCTTCACTGCAATAAGGGTAGCTTTCGCATCAGAAGAATTCTTGGCAAATTAATGCGCTACCTCTTGGGCTAATTAAATTAGAAAGGATCAAAAATACAGAGCAGCTTTTGTGGTGGACACAATGTCCTGCTTCATGCATCTTGCTCCGAGAGGAATTTCTGCCATTTAGCCCCCTTTTGCCTCTAGCAGTGTTCTGGACTCTCTAACACAGTCAAGTTCCTAATTTGCCTCAATGAGAGAGAATTATTAACTGATAATAAGAAAAGGAGCTTTCACAGCTCCAGGCTGGGCTGTGTGGAAAAGGGTGATCTACCCAGCACCTGAAGCACATGCAATTTTTATTCATTCCTGCCTAAAACAATGCATTCAGGAGTAAAATTGCTGTGCAGATGACAAAAACAATTACGTCTTTGATTTGTTCATTCTAAAAATGAGATCTACTTTAGCTCAAATATAACCAGATTAAATAACCAAAGCGCTCACTCACCTCTTTTAAAATCCAGTTTGGATTGCAGCAAGTGTGTTTTATATTAAGAAGTTGCTACTGCCACTTAAACTGATTGTCCTATAGAAATTGTTGAGTGTACAAGTGATTTTGAGAATAATTAATATTCTTCGCTCTATATTGTGATCCTTTGTTTGATAGATGACACTGGTCTTGGTGTTGCTATCTTTATGGGCACTAATCCCAGAAAGAGGGATGTAGGTTCCTGAAATCAATCCTGGAATGACTATGTACTTTTCTAGGCTTTTTGTGATTTGCTGCTGTATATGTAGATTTTTGTTTGCATGTCTGTCTCTTTATCTCTTGAATATCATTACTTTTCATCAAAACAAGACATCTTTTCACTTGTTGCAGTACCATTGATGTCCAGATATATTTGATATCAAAATTTCTTCAGTTACAAAATTTCTTCTTCTCTTTGGTTTGACATTACATCAGTGAATTTTGCTGTCTTCCAGATGTCCACAGCTATCAGAGTTTGAATTATCCTACACAAGTAGCTATCTGAAATCGGGTTTATTTCTTTGTTTATGAATAAATCATGTTAACTACACTTGAAAGAAAAAATTTAGAAAGTGATTTTAGTTGTGCCATGACTCTACTTATTCTTATGCAGAACCTTGCTATTTTTGTTGGTTAAAAATTCTGCAGACTGGGGCCGGGCAGTGGCGCTAGAAGTAAGGTGCCTGCCTTGCCTGCGCTAGCCTAGGACGGACCGCGGTTCGATCCCCGGCGTCCCATATGGTCCCCCAAGCCAGGAGCAACTTCTGAGCACATAGCCAGGAGTAACCCCTGAGTGTCACCGGGTATGGCCCAAAAACCAAAAACCAAAAACAAACAAACAAAAAAAATTCTGCAGACTGACAAATAGTTTTGCTATATTCTTGTTATGTTTGTGTTGTGCTCATCTTTATGTCTCCAGTCAAAAAAATAAAAATTAGTGCTTAATATTTAAATGCTGTGTTAGTATGTTTGACTTTTAAAAAGAATTTTGAATGATAGATGTGCAAAAATAAAATGTTAGATTGATTTATTCTTTTTTGGTGATTTCCATCCCTAACTTATGGTCAAAAATTTCTTGGCTGTTTATAACTTCAAGTAGTCCTCTATTTACTGGTGAAAAATTCATGATAATTAGCAATATACATTGCATAAAATGCATGATTTTTCTGAAAACTAAAGAACATTCAATGTAATTTTAAAAATATGTTTGAATTCAAATCCAAAATACAATAGGGAGTTAATTTTCTTTTTCTTCAATCTGTGGCCTTGATACTTTTCATCTTTCTTATGGTGCAAGGAAATAGTTCTAAATTTGATTTAAAATTATAATCCAATTGGTAACTTATCCATGTAGTAGTAACCTTAGACATTAACCTTATTTCCTTATAGTCTATATTTTACCTTTTAATACTTATTTTAAGAACTGCCTGAAAGTTTTTTGATTTATTCTATATAACTTAGTAGATTTCCTATGATCCCTTCAGAAATTTAATCCATAAAATCATAATTATCTGTTATATAACAGAAACCTTAATTGGTCATTGAAATATTTCATGCATGACCTTATATATAAGGATCAGGTAAATGAAATAATCAATATATTACCTTATTGTTCATCACATATAATTTAAATTGTAGCTACTCAGTTGTTTCACAATTGTTTTTTTTAATGGGTTCAAGTAACAAGTTGTACTGGTAATGTTAAATATTCATGCAATCAAAATGAAAGGTATTTAGAGTTTTAGGTAACTGGCAACTGTATTCTAATGCAAGGAAATATGAATAAAATTTGTATACAAAATTACTTCAAGTATCCTTAGGAAAGTGTTACACTACAGACTTCTGTATAATATTTTCCAAGTATTAAACAATGGTATTTCCAGTTTATTTTTCTTCAAAACATAAAGAAGTTAGATTGTATTTAGTGTTTGTGTTTTAAAAAATAATTACTGTCTGAATGGATACTGTCATGTGTGTGAGTGGCTGTATCTGTGTCTGTGTGTGTGTGTCTTTGTGTGAGTGTAAGGCATATAGAACTGCAATAGAATAAGAACAGGATGGTTTCATGTCATACTCATTCTATGGGAAGAGTTGGCAGACTTAAAACAAAAATAGACCTTTTGCCATTTATTTATTTTAGCCAACTTATGGATAGTTGTGACCATATAATTTAAATGTCTATTATAATATAGCTTCATTATGCAATTTTTCCAGGAAAATCCTCTACTAAAATTTGAAGATGTGTTCAGTGTATGAACCTGACTTTCAGTGCTGCCTGGGAGGGTGTCTTTCTTTTAAAATCATAACAACTTTTCATTCTTTTTTTTATTGCAACAAATCTCATATAGTGTTTAAGTTATGTTTGACATAAAAATTTTTCATATGGAAAGTATAACACTTGGTAAAATCTCAATTTTGTCAATGAAACTGTAGTTAAAAGAGGCAACACTTTTAGTGGTGGTGATATGCAGAAACTATTGATATGCAGAAACTATATTAACTAAATAATGATAGATATTTTAAAAAAGATTTATCATTAGTGAATCTTCACACTGACCTCAAGAAATTCTATAAGAATTTATAATTGTTCCATAGATATAGATAAAGAAAATAAACAAACAAAATATTCAAGTAAATGTTCACACTTCTGCTTCAAAGTAAGCACTCTAATTTTGCTATTATTTTTAATCTTAATTCTTATAAGAAGATGTCATACTGTCATACTAAAAGTGTGGAAAGGTCTTAGATTAGAAGTCATATATGTTACTAAGAAATTTTTCTATTTACAAAAGACTTTCAAGTGTTGAATTTGTCAGATTTTGTGGCGATTTTTACTTTGAAGAATCCTAATTTGTCACTAGTTAAATTGGAAAATAACTTTGATAAGTAGATATTCTTATTAACATATCCAACACTTAATTAAAATGTATATTATTTTAATTATTCAAAAATGGTTAAAATGTAACTCCAATGCCACATCTTCACACAATATATACATTTTATACTTTCTATAAATACATATATTTTTGTACTTACTGA